>NW_027394593.1:0-5000 GCF_049309525.1 Garra rufa | reverse complement strand
TAATAGAATGTTGGCCTTGAGATGTGTTCAGGCCAGGACTCTTATCGAATATGTGAAGTTTGAGGCAAATCGGACATTTTATGGCTGAGTTATAACAAGTTTTATATCCATGGCGAGACCTCGAAATTTGTCAGGCCGCCACGGACACGCCCTTTACTGAAAACTCAAGATCTTTACAATTTAACATCGCTAAGGCCTTTATATTAGACTGACCGATTTTGGAGTTGATCTGTATAAATCTCTAGGAGGAGTTGGTTGTAGAGTACAGCATGACACTTCCTGTTGCCTGCAGGTGGCGCTATGACTATAACTGAATATGGGCATGTAGATGTCTTCAGGTCAGGAGTGTTATCACACATGTGAAGTTTGGGACAGATCGGACATTTTATGCCTGAGTTATAGCAACTTCCTTTTTCATGGCGAAACATCGAAATTTGCGAGGCCGCCACGGACACGCCCTCCGATGAAAACTCTAGATCTTCACAATTTAACGTCACAAAGGGCTTTAGATTAGACTCACCAAATTTGGTGTTGATCGGAATAAATTTCTAGGAGGAGTTCGTTCAAGTATGACACCTGAAAATTGCAAAAATGACACAAATTTTGCTGAGAAAATTAATAATAACCGATTTCCTGTTGGGTTTCGGATTTTATCTCAAGAGGCTTTTTTGTAGGTATTGGTGTGTTACATATGTGTACCGATTTTTGTGCATGTACGATGATCACAGCTGAATGCGCACACCGCGGAACGTGTAAAGGTGGCGCTATTGAGCCATTTTGCCACACCCACTTCTGCAACCCATATCAGACGTCCATTTTCGCCAGGTCTGATGTGTGTGCAAAGTTTAGTTAGTTTTCGGGTATGTTTAGGCCCTCAAAAATGCGATTCATTCCGGATAAGAAGAATAATAATAATAATTAAAGCTGCAAGCAGCGATGAACGGGCCCTCGCACACGGGCTCACCGCCGACCGGTGGCTTTAGGAACACAGAAAATGGTGGGTAGTATGCTTTTTATACAGTAAAAATAGGAGAAATATGTCAAAGTCACTTAAATGTGCCAAATTTCCTGCTGCCAGCTGGTGGCGCTATGCCTATAACTGATTATTGGCATGTAGATGTGTTCAGGCCACCACTTTCATCAAACATATGAAGTTTGGTGCAGATTGACCTTGGTATGTTTGAGTTAGTGAAAGATATGATATATCCTGCTGCCAACAGGTGGCGCTATGATAATATCTGAATATTGGCCTTTAGGTGTCTTCAGGCCAGGACTCTTACCAAACCTGTGAAGTTTGAGGCAGATCGGACATTTTATATCTGAGTTATAACAACTTCTATGTCCATGGCGAAACATCAAACTTTGTCACGCCGCCACAGACACGCCATTTAACGAAAACTCAAGATCTTCGCAATTTAACATCTCTAAGGCCTCTAGATCAGACTGAGCAAATATAAAGTTGATATCATTAAATCTCTAGGAGGAGTTTGCTACAAGTCATTTCCTGTTGCCAACAGGTGGCGCTGTGATTATAATAGAATATTGGCCTTCAGATTTGTTCAGGCCAGGACTCTTATCGAATATGTGAAGTTTGAGGCAAATCGGACATTTTATGGCTGAGTTATAACAAGTTTTATATCCATGGCGAGACCTCGAAATTTGTCAGGCTGCCACGGACACGCCCTTCAACGAAAACTCAAGATCTTCGCAATTTAACATCACTAAAGCCTTTTGCTTAGACTGACCGATTTTGGTGTTGATCTGTATAAATCTCTAGGAGGAGTTTGTTGCAGAGTACAGCATGACACTTCCTGTTGCCAGCAGGTGGCGCTATGACTATAACTGAATATGGACATATAGATGTCATCAGGTCAGGAGTGTTATCACACATGTGAAGTTTGGGACAGATCGGACATTTTATGCCTGAGTTGTAGCAACTTCCTTTTTCATGGCGAAGCATCGAAATTTGCCAGGCCGCCACGGACACGCCCTCTGATGAAAACTCTAGATCTTCGCAATTTAACGTCACAAAGGGCTTTAGATTAAACTCAGCAAATTTGGCGTTGATCCGAATAAATCTCTAGGAGGAGTTCGTTCAAGTACGAGGCCTGAAAATGGCAAAAATGACACAAAATTTGCTGAGAAAATTAAAAATAACCGACTTCCTGTTGGGTGTCAAATTTTGCTCCAAGAGGCTTTTTTGTAGGTATTGGTGTGTTACATGTGTGTACCGATTTCCGTGCATGTACGTGAATCACAGCTGAAAGCGCACACCGCTGAACGTCTAAAGGTGGCGCTGTCGAGCCATTTTGCCACACCCATCTCTGAAACCCATATCAGACGTAAATTTTCGCCAGGTTTGATGTGTGTGCAAAGTTTCATGAGTTTTCGGGTATGTCTAAGCCCTCAAAAATGCGATTCATTTTGGAGAAGAATAATAATAATAATAATAATAATAATAATAATAATAATAAACGGAGCAGATTCAATAGGGTCCTCACACCATCGGTGCTCGGGCCCTAATTAAAGCTGCAAGCAGCGATGGTAGGGCCCTCGCACTCGGGCTCACCGCCGATCGGTGGTGAATGGTGGGCACTATGCTATTAACACAGAAAATGTAGGAGGAATATGTCAAAGTCATTGATATGTGCCAATCTTCCTTCTGCCAGCTGGTGGCGCTATGCTTATAACTGAATATTGGCATGCAGATGTGTTCAGGCCAGTGCTTTTATCAAACATATGAAGTTTGGTGAAGCTTGAACATGGCATGCTTGAGTGTAAGTCATGACATATCCTGCTGCCAACAGGTGGCGCTATTACAAAATATTGGCTTTTAGATGTCTTCAGGCCAGGACTATTGGCAAACATGTCAAGTTTGGTGCAAATTGTACATTGCATGCTTAAGTTAGTGTAAAACAAGTAATTTGCTGTTGCCAGCTGGTGGCGCTATGACTATAACTAAATATTGGCATGTATATATCTTCAGGCCTGGACTCTTATCAAACATGTGAAGTTTGGGGCTGATTGGACATTGCATGCCTGAGTTACAGTAACTTCCTGTTTCATTGCATTAAGAGTATGCTTTAGCACTTAGCTAAATGTTGCTAACATGTTTCTAGCATGTTGCTACCCTATTTAACACTTGTTGATATTTTTAAAATGTTGCTTGGCATCCACAACAGTATTAAACATGTGACTTCCTGTTGCCAGCAGGTGGCACTATGACTATAACTGAATATGGGCATGGGCTTGTGTTCAGACCAGGACTCTTATCAAACATATTAAGCTTGGGTCAGATTGGACATTGTATGCATGAGTTACACTTATTTTTCTTTGTATTAATATCATGCTTTAGCTCTCAGCTAAGTGTTGCTAGCATGTTTTAACATGATTCTAGCATGATGCTAGCCTATTTAAAACTTGCTGACGCTTTTTATTATGTTGCTAGGAGTCCGTAACACCATTAAACGTCACTTCCTGTTGTCAGCAGGTGGCGCTGTGACTATAACTGAATATGGGCATGTATATATCTTCAGGCCAGGACTCTTATCAAACGTGAAGTTTGGGGCTGATTGGACATTGCATGTCTGAGTTACAGTAACTTCCTGTTTTATGTCTTTAACAACATGCTTTAGCACTAAGTAAGTGTTGCTAGCATGTTTGAGTACGTTTTAAACTAGTTTAGCACTCAATGGCTTTTTTAGTGTGTTGCTAATAGTGTGTCACAGTGTTAAACCTGTCACTTCCTGTTGACAGTAGGTGGCGCTATAACTATAACTGAATATTGGCATGTAGATATCTTCAGGCCAGGACTGTTATCAAACTTGTGAAGTTTGGGGCTGATTGGACATTGCATGCCTGAGTTACAGTAACTTCCTGTTTCATTGCATTAAGAGTATGCTTTAGCACTTAGCTAAATGTTGCTAACATGTTATAGCATGTTTCTAGCATGTTGCTACCCTGTTTAACAGTTGTTGAATTTTTTTAAAATGTTGCTAGGCATCCACAACAGTATTAAACATGTGGCTTCCTGTTGACAGTAGGTGGCGCTATCACTATAACTGAATACGGGCATGGGCGTGTGTTTAGGCCAGGATTCTTATCAAACATGTTAAGTTTGGGGCTGATTGGACATTGTATGCCTGAGTTAGAGTAACTTCCTGTTTCATTGTATTATTAGCATGCTTTAGCATATTAGCTAAGTGTTGCTAGCATGCTTTATTATTTTTGTAGCATGTTGAATATTAAGTTTGGGTCAGATTCTACATTATATACATGAGTTACAGCAATTTCCTTTTGTATTTGTATTAATAGCATGCTTTAGCTCTTAGCTAAGTGTTGCTAGCATGTTTTAGCATGTTTGTAGCATGTTGCTAGCCTATTTAAGACTTGTTAACGCTTTTCAATATGTTTCTAGGAGTCCGTAACAGTGTTAAACATGTCATTTCCTGTTGTCAGCAGGTGGCGCTATGACTATAACTGAATATGGGCACTGACGTGTGTTCAGGACCGGACTGTCATCAAACATGTGAAGTTTGAGGCAGATCGGACATCGTATGCCTGAGTTATAGCAACTTCCTTTTTCATGGCGAAACATCAAAGTTTGTCCGGCCGCCACGGACACGCCCTTTGACGAAAACTCTAAAGCTTCGCAATTTAACATCGCAAAGGCCTTATGATGACACTCAGCAAATTTGAAGATGATCGGATAAAAACTGTAGGAGGAGTTCGTTAAAGTACGAGGCCTGAAAATGGCAAAAACTGCACAAAAATCGTACAGGAAATTCAATATAACGGACTTCCTGTTGGGTTTCGGATGTTGCACCAGGAGACTTTTTTGTAGGTATTGGTGTGTTACATATGTGTACCGAGTTTCGTACATGTACGTGAAACGTAGCTCGAGGCGCACTCTGTTGAAATTTTATAGGTGGCGCTATCGAGCCATTTTGCCACACCCACTTTTGAAAACCATATCAGATGTAAATTTTCGCCAGGTCTGA
>NW_027394592.1:0-5000 GCF_049309525.1 Garra rufa | reverse complement strand
TGAAGCACTGTTGGCGACAGGTCCGCATCCTGGAGGGAAAGGAAGTCCTCCCGGCACCTCACCCTCTCCCATATTTCGTCGTCCAGAACGGTCTGCTATACTGCGTCGCGGAGCGACGGGGGGAGGTCAAACACCTGCTGGTCGTCCCAAAGACCAAGACGGAGCTGGTCCTAGAGTTGGCACATTCGCACCCCATGGCTGGTCACCTGGGAGCCCAAAACACGACGCAACGGATTCGGGATCGATTCCACTGGCCCGGCCTGGAGGCCGAGGTCAGGAGGTTTTGCCAGGCCTGCCCTACGTGCCAGCGCACGTCACCCAGAAAACCTCCCCCCAGCCCGCTGATTCCATTACCCATCATCGGGGTGCCCTTTGAGCGAATCGGGATGGACATCGTGGGGCCGTTGCCGAGGTCTGGCCGGGGACACGAGCACATCCTCGTTATCGTGGACTACGCCACCCGGTACCCAGAAGCAGTCCCCCTCCGCCAAGCCACCGCCAAAGCCATCGCTCGCGAGCTGTTCCTGCTCTCCAGCCGGGTGGGTCTACCGTCGGAGATACTGACCGACCAGGGAACCCCCTTTATGTCCCGGCTAATGGCTGACCTCTGCCGGCTGCTGAAGGTAAAGCAAGTGAGGACCTCGGTCTACCACCCCCAGACCGACGGGCTCGTCGAGAGGTTCAACCAGACCTTAAAACAGATGTTGCGACGGGTGGCCGCCGAAGACAAAAAGGACTGGGATCTGCTCTTGCCTTATGTGCTGTTCGGCATCCGGGAGGTACCACAGGCCTCCACAGGGTTCACTCCCTTCGAACTCCTCTTCGGCCGGCAACCCCGTGGCCTCCTCGACGTAGCCCGAGAAGCCTGGGAGCAGCAGCCGGCAGTCTACCGGACCGTCGTCGAGCACGTCCGAGACATGCGGGAGAAGATCGACCGGGTCATGCCGCGGGAACACCTGGTGAAATCCCAACAGGCCCAGCAACGTCTCTACAACCGGGCGGCCCAACCGCGGGAGTTCCAACCTGGAGATAGGGTGATGGTCCTGGTCCCCAACGCAGCCTGCAAGTTCTTGGCCCAGTGGCAGGGGCCCTACACGGTTGAGGAGCGAGTGGGCCCAGTTAACTACCGGGTAAGACAACCCGGCCGAAGAAGAGTAAACCAATTATATCACGTTAACCTGTTGAAGAAGTGGATCGGGGACCGGGACCAGCTCGCCGCCCTCGCCTCCCAAGATCCCGCGGTTGTAGATGTCAATCCCAACCTGTCAGCCACACAGAAGACGGAGCTGCGGCACCTGGTCGGTCAGTTCCTGGACGTCTTCTCCGACAGCCCCGGCCAGACTAATGTCCTAAGCCACGACATCTGCACCCCTCCGGGCGTCCTCGTCCGGCAACGGCCCTACCGAGTCCCAGAGGCCCGCCGGCAGGCTATAGAGGCGGAAGTCCAAAAGATGCTCAAGCTGGGGGTAATAGAACCATCACGGAGCCCGTGGTCCAGCCCGATTGTCCTGGTCCCGAAGCCCGACGGCACCCTGAGGTTCTGTAATGACTACCGACGCCTAAACGACATCTCCGACTTTGACAGCTACCCCATGCCCCGAGTGGATGAGCTCCTGGAACGGTTGGGGAGGGCTCGGTACATCACAACACTCGACCTCACCAAAGGCTACTGGCAAGTCCCCCTCTCGGCCGACGCCAAGCCCAAAACGGCCTTCTCGACGCCCTCGGGGCACTGGCAGTACCGGGTTCTCCCCTTTGGCCTGCATGGGGCCCCCGCCACCTTTCAACGACTAATGGATGTAATCCTCCGTCCCCATCAGGCCTATGCCGCAGCGTACCTCGACGACGTGGTCATCCACTCGGAGGCGTGGGAAGACCACCTGGAGCGGCTGCGCAGGGTGCTGTTGGAGCTTCGCCGGGCTGGACTAACCGCCAACCCCCGCAAATGCCACCTAGCCATGAACGAAGGCAGGTACCTCGGCTTCAAAGTGGGAAGAGGACTCATCCGGCCTCAGGAGGACAAGGTCAAAGCCATTATGGATGCCCCTAAGCCATCCACCAAGTCGCAGGTACGTGCCTTTGCCTTCTTGGGGTTGGCGGGTTATTATCGGTGCTTTATCCCCGGCTTTTCCTCTATAGCCGCCCCTCTGACAGACCTGACCAGGAAGGGACAGCCAGAGCGGATCCGTTGGTCTGGGGAAACCGAGGAGGCCTTCCGGCGCATCAAGGAGGCCCTGACCACCGAGCCCGTCCTGCGTGCCCCAGACTTCAACTGTCCCTTCCTGCTCCAAACGGATGCCTCCGACACGGGATTGGGGGCCGTGCTCTCCCAGGTCCAGGAGGGAGAGGAGCATCCGATTGTGTACATCAGCCGGAAGCTGTCCAAGGCCGAGCGCAACTACGCCGCGGTAGAAAAAGAAGCTCTCGCCATCAAGTGGGCAGTCCTGGAGCTGAGGTACTATTTATTAGGTCGACATTTTACACTGTTTACAGATCATGCACCGCTACAGTGGATGGCCCGGGCCAAAGACACTAACGCCCGGGTCACGAGGTGGTTCCTCTCGCTCCAGGACTTCCACTTCGATGTGCGCCACCGGGCCGGATCCAGCAACTCCAACGCTGACGGACTCTCTCGGTCTTGGGCAGCGTATGCAGGTCTGTCAGGGGTCATTCCCCTCCCACCCCCTGTCTCCCCTTTTGTTTCTGCCACCAGGACCAGGACGTCGCTTGGGGGGGGGAGTGTGGCGGGAGTCCCGAGGCACAATCAGCGTCGCCCTGGCAACTCACGCCAAACACCTGGACCTCATCACCACGGACCAATCGTTCACGGACGCCGCCCCTACAAAAGCCGGTTGCTCACCACAGATCACGGAGAAACTATCTCCGATGAGGTTGAAGCTTACCTGCTCTCTGCTCTCATTTCCCCCTACAGATTCGCCGTGAACGATTGGCCACCGTCACTTCTGGACACCGCCACCACCGCGAACTCACCTTCAAGCACCTACCCGTTTGCTTGCACCTTCCTGGGGAATTCTGCACGACAAGGACTTCACCTCTCACGGAGCACCGACGCACATTCACCTGCCACTTCACCGTTTCACTTAAGTCTGTTCAATAAACTCACCCTCCGGGGCTCAACTAAAAGTCTTGTCTTGTCGTGCTGTTCCCCGCCCGGCCACAATATATATATATATATATATATATATATATATATATATATATATATTATAAAAACTGCAATACAATTGCATAATATAATATGTTAAAATAATATAAGTATAAATCAGATTTTTCATTTTAAGCATATTTTACAGTTATATAATTATATAATAAGTATAATTTATTAGAAATACAAGCAGAAATCTAACATGTTTTACTGCCACTTTTGTTTAATTTAATGTATTATTGCTTAAAAAGTATTAATCTCTTATTTTTATGAACTGTTGTTGATTGCTAAGAAAATTCGAATTTGTTGGAGCTTTTATTCTAAGCGTTTTATATCACCAACAATTTATCACATTTAATTATTCATTCATTCATTCTTTTAAATTCGCAACATAGAAGAAAATATAGCTAGTGTCACCAGTTAGCATGCTGTGAAACACAGCAGATGTTTTCTTTTCAAGTTGGTTTTGTTTTCTGTTGCAGGTTGCCAGAATAATATGTGCAGAATCCAGAAGAGTATCCATCCTGCTAAATTTCAAACCCACTATTAAAAACTGCTGCAAAAATAGGAGCACAGCTGATGGCTATCGAAACCTCTATAAAAAATAAATTCTCTAAAACAAAGGTCACAAAGAATTGTCCTCATATGTGAAATAGAAAAACACAGCAGCCCCCTATTATGGGATGCATTTCATTATGGAGCTTTTCTGAGAGATGTAGTGAGCGGAATGTAAATAAAGAAGAAGGGGACATTTGGACCAATCATAAAGAGTGACATTTTGAGGAAAAACAACAAAACAGCTCAGGCCAGAAAAATACTCTATATAATGCAGGCACAAATGATTGGACAATTTTTTTGTGGTTCACACAAACCCCCATACTCAAGGGGGCGATAGAGTTACCTTAGTTTTCTATGCCAGATGTGTTATTATTTTTTAAGTAGCTATTACCGCCATAAAAGAAGAAGAAAGTGACACCATCCACCATTATAGTAGAGGACAATTAATGCTAATCCTCAATATAGCGCCCCTAGTAGTAACACTAATAATGCAATGCATACTTGTGCATACTTGTGAATTGCATTGTGATACATTTCTAAATTTCTAACCATGTGACGATCTCATATTTTGGTTAGCATCTGTTTTTGGAATGCTTCTTTAAAACTAGCTAATCAAGCTAGAAGCTAAATGAAATTAGTTAAGCTACATTAAATCTGATGCATCTAAAGCAAAAAAAAAAAACAAAAAAAACACTCGAGTACTGACTGACTACTGAAAAACTGAAAACTACTGAAAAACACTAATAATAATAAAATAAGCTATTCTATTTAGTGACAGAAGAAAATGTTATATTGATTCATTGAACAAAAGGAACGAATCAGTGTTTTTAAACAAAACTTTTGAGTGAACGATTTGTGAACAACAACTGATAGAGAAAAACATCTAATTAGTTATTTCAAGCATGCTTAAATACTCTGGAAAGTAGATTTGTACAAACATAATACACACACACACACACACACACACATGTTGGGTTTACATGTTTTATGGGGACATTCCATAGGCGTAATGGTTTTTATACTGTACAAACCGTATTTTCTATCACCCTACACCTACCCTACACCTAAACCTAGCCCTCACAGGAGATTGTGCATACTTTTACTTCATCAAAAAAACTCATTGTGCATGATTTATAAGCCTGTTTCCTCATGGGGACCTGAGAAATGTCCCCACAAGGTCAAAATTTACTGGTATTCCTATCCTTGTGGGGACATTTGGTCCCCACAACGTGATGAATACCAGGTACACACACACACACACACACACACACACACA
>NW_027394591.1:0-5000 GCF_049309525.1 Garra rufa | reverse complement strand
TTTTTAAATTTGGGGCAATAAAGTATATCAGCATCTCAAAAACACTAAAGCTGTAGCAATGAAAATCACCAATTTGCTAAAAACTGCAAATGAATGTTATGTATATGTATAATTGTTAAATGTTAAATTATGTATAATTTACTGTAAAAAAAAAATGCTCAATTCAATGCATCCTTAAATTAATTTCGTAAAAATTGTAATGACCCCATACATTTGAATTGCTATAAATATAATAACAGTCCTATTATAAACACAAAACACTAATAACAATCAATTTTAATATTCATTGAGGACAATTAGACTACGATTTATTTGATGGGGGGCGGTGAGGGACCTGAATAATGGGTAGGGGGGCGCTGGACCAAAAAAGGTTGAGAACCACTGTTATAGACGGTCCCTAAATTCAGTGACAGACGTGACATAAACAGTGCGCTAACATGAAACACTGAGGTAAAGCTGAAACACCGCGGTTAAGTGCTTCTTTTGTGTTTTATTTTCAAGTTTGTGGTCTCGTGGTCATGTCGTCTGCATCAGAGGTGTATTGGAGTCTTTTCTGGTGATTGCCGTCGTCGCAGTGCAAACAACAGGTAACGTTAAGCTTTTGCTTTCGTCAACTTAAAGGAGAACTCCGGTGTGATTTTGACCTAAAGTGTATTGAATCATGATACCGAGTGTAAACGTACCTTGCATATCTCATCTCGTCTTGTCCACTGCTGTCCGAAATCTGGGGTCAGTTAGCCGATGCTCACAACAGCTTGTCAATGAAAGTCAATCGGGCATCGAAGGAGCCATGTAAATAAATCACTGTTTTACGCCATTTACGAGGCACAAAGTAGCTCCACACTTCATTGGTAGACTTCCAAGGGCCCTGACATTTAAAACGAGACATTGAGAACTCAGAAAAAGCACCGGTAGTTTATTTACAAGTAGATTTATACAGACAGTAACCGCAAGAAGTTTAGCAGCCGCCGCCATCTTAAATGTAGTCACGATAAGTCGAGTGTCGAGCACCAAGGAAACTACAACCTGATACGTTGATAAGCTGATAAATTCCTTGGTGCTCGACACTCGACTTATCGTGACTACATTTAAGATGGCGGCGGCCGCTAAACTTCTTGCGGTTACTGTCTGTATAAATCTACTTGTAAATAAACTACCGGTGCTTTTTCTAAGTTCTCAATGTCTCGTTTTAAATGTCAGGGCCCTTGGAAGTCTACCAATGAAGTGTGGAGCTACTTTGTGCCTCGTAAATGGCGTAAAACAGTGATTTATTTACATGGCTCCTTCGATGCCCGATTGACTTTCATTGACAAGCTGTTGTGAGCATCGGCTAACTGACCCCAGATTTCGGACAGCAGTGGACAAGACGAGATGAGATATGCAAGGTACGTTTACACTCGGTATCATGATTCAATACACTTTAGGTCAAAATCACACCGGAGTTCTCCTTTAACTAATGTTAACGTTACTAAATTAGCCACAGGCTGCTGTTCTCCACTAACTCACAGAACGGGTTAACATTTTAAATAGAGTAACGGGCTAGCAATATATTAATATAGCAAGTTTTGCTAATAAATATTATAAATGTTTATTTTATTAAAAATGTAAATTGTATTACTGTACAGTAGTTGTCTTTTCTGATCATAAACTATAGTAACACTAAAAGGGTGTTGTGACACTGTCTGTTACAGGAGATTTCTCCAAGCACTAACTGGATGCTGACCATCAGATGCAGAATCATCATACAGCTGTCCATTTTACAGACATGCAGAATCAGGTAACCCAAAACACAGTTTGTTTTACATTGCATTTACATTCATGCATTTTTCAGATGCTTTTATCCTAAGCAAGTTATATTGTATTTAAAGTACACATTTGTAAGGTATTTATTTCCTGGGAATGTTTTTTATTACCATCAAGATTGAGTTTGCATGCGCATTAAAATTATTTCTATTAAACCAGCATTTAAACAGCAAAATATAGCTGCTTCAGGTATCTTTAACTTACTGTAACCTTTAAATTCATAATAGCAATCTTACCATCTGTCAAATTTAGATTATTGTTACTGTAAAGCAACAAATAGAGATTTTTTTAATCGTAGTAGGCTTATTATATGCACAGACTTTCTAGGAAACACACGTTTAGAATGTTTATATGAACAGATTGGTTAGCATTTAGCATGGTCTGTGGCAGACTTTACTAAGTGTCAGGGCAACAAAATTCAATAAACAAGAATGTAATATTAAGTCATTTAAATCAAGAAGAAAATATTGTCTTTTTGCTCCATTTAGTAAAAACGGTTCTTAACAAAGCCATGTTGTGCATCTCTGCACACAGCAGTGTTTCATTACTGAATGAATTTACCTTTTTTAAACACCTAGAATCAGTGACTTACTGACCCATTCATAAAATTCTTTATAAAAAATTTCAAGAAAAAGTTTCTTCAGTTTTTTTTCTTACTACTGCGTTCGTATGTAGTATATAATTTTTTTTAAAATGCATACAGCATCAAGTTCGACAGTTGAGGCAAATTCTTTAAACACTGTTTTTCTTGTGCTTGCAGGTTCGTTCAGACAGTCAACCTTTGTGGCAGCAAATGCATTGACAGTCACAGATCAGATGGACTTCTGGAAAGAGGGTGCAAACAGCAAGCATCAGCCTGAATCCCATTCTGCCGTTTCTCATCAGAGAGCTTGTCAACTTTGACTCAAAATTACTCAAATTTAACACAACACAAACACATTTTTACTGTATGATTTTATTTTATTTACACTACCAGACAAAGCTTTTGAACAGTAAGATTTTAAATGTTTTTAAAGAAGGTCTCTTCTGCTCACTAAGCCTGCATTCATTTGATCCAAAGTACAGCAAAAACAATACACTTTTGAACCATTTTTATTATTTAAAATAACTGTTTTCTTTTTGAATATATTTTAAAATGTAATTTATTGCTGTGATCAAAGCTTAATTTTTAGCATCATTACTGCAGTCACATGATCCTTCAGAAATCATTCTAATAATTTGATTTTCTGCTCAAAAACTATTATAATGATGTTGCTGAAATTATTATAATGCTAAAAACAGTGGAGTACATTTTTTTCAGGTTTCTTTGATGAATAGAAAGTTCAGATAAACAGCATTTATCTGAAATAGAAATAGTTTGTAACATTATGAATGTCTTTATTATCACTTTTGATCAATTTAAATCATCCTTGCTAAATAATATTTTTCTATTCATTAAAGAATCCTGAAAAATCTAAAAATTAAATAAAATTTTTATCAGCATACTAGAATGATTTCTGAAGGATCATGTGATACTGAAGACGAGTAATGATGCTGAAAATTCAGCTTTGATCAAAGGAATAAATTAAATTTGGATCAAATTAATGCAGGCTTGGTAAGCAGAAGAGAATTCTTTAAAAAAAATCTTAGTGTTCAAAAACTTATGACTGGTAGTGTACTTACTTATTTTTGCTTTTCAGTGTGTGTATGTTTGCCATGATACAAAGTCTCTGTACTTTTAAAAAGAAAATGTTCATCAATTAAAAAGAATATTATCAGAACTAATGCTTATGAGTTATTGTGATTTTTATGGGGTTGGGGTGGTAAAAATCTTGAATTACAGTGCTGTAGGTTAATTGGATTGTTTTTACAGGTAAAAAATGTTTAAAATAAATGAAAATAAACTCTATAGTACTGATACTGTAATTGAAAATACAGTAAAAATACTGTAATTGAAGATACAGTAAAAACACTGTAAATGAAATTACAGTAAAAATACTGTAAATGAAATTACAGTAAATACCTTTTAGTACTGTAAATGCACTTACAGTAATAATACTGTAAACATTTTTACAGTAACTTACTGGCATCCAGCTGCCAGTAAGTTACTGTAAAATTTACAGCAAACTTTTTACAGTGTAGTCTATTCTTGGGCTATGGTTAGACGTCTATTAGACGTATAAATATAGTCATTCAATAGCTGTCTGATTGTCTATTCTTGGGCTATGGTTAGACGTCTATTAGATGTATAAATATAGTCATTCAATAGCTGTCTATTCTTGGGCTATGTTTAGATGTCTATTAGATTTTCACTGACAGCCCAAAATCAGCCTTGTTTTAGCCTAGACCCATATTGCCTGTCTATTAGACGTATATATGTAGTCGTTTAATAGCGGTCTAATTGATGACTAGTCTATTCTTGGGCTATGGTTAGACGTCTATTAGACGTATAAATATAGTCATTCAATAGCTGTCTGATTGTCTATTCTTGGGCTATGGTTAGATGTCTATTAGACGTATATATGTAGTCATTCAATAGCTGTCTATTCTTGGGCTATGTTTAGACGTCTATTAGATTTTCACTGACAGCCCAAAATTAGCCTCGATTTAGCCTAGACGTCTGGGCTGTGTTTAGACGGCTATTAGACGTCTATTAGATGCGAAATTGCTTGCTGGGATCTTAGGCTGGTTTTATCTGGTCATCCAGCTTGGTCATAGCTGGTCAAGTTTTAAGGGGTTTTGGCCAAAAAGTGCTTAACCTACTGTGTGCCAAAAAATCTTATTTATTTATTCTCCCTAAAAAGGGAAAGAATTCCCATCACTAGAGTGTAATACTCTCCATTTCACTGTGAAGACCTGTGGATTTGTAATTGTATTTAAGCTACTGAGTTTTGTTTTAAAATAAATCAATCTATGTTGCTTATACAGGATAGGCTACAGGATATACCATTACCAGATAATCAAACTACATGTATTTGGCTAGACCTGCATGGATGCAGTTTATTTTTAATGGAAGACAGAATGTTGGACGGGTTTACATATAAAAGAATGTGAATAAAATATAGCAGAATCTGTTTGGTAAAACTTGTTAGCATAGTGCCCCCTTACAAAGGCAGGGAAACATGTAAACTAATTAATATTCATGAGCGAAGACCTTACTCTAAATGGATTGGTAGTGTGTAGGTGGAACTGATAGCTAAAAAAAAAAAACAAGGAAC
>NW_027394590.1:0-5000 GCF_049309525.1 Garra rufa | reverse complement strand
GTAAGACCAGTCTAAAACAGTTTTATGCAACCGGCCCCTGGATGAAATCAGAGTCTGAAGCTAAAAAAGTCTGTGACCATCATACGCTATGTGATTTTCTTTGGAATCTGAACTCAACACCCAGTATATGCACACAAACAGACTATTTTAAACAATAAACTGATACATAAGCCCTATCCGGACGGGACTAATTTTCTAAACTAAGTTCCAGTTACAGGTCTTCAATTGACGTCTGTGATTCCATGCATCGATTTAGACTTTTACTTAGGTGGGAGGGTCTGTTTTGTACATCTGGAGATCACGCCAATAGCAGAGATCAGATGCTCTTTATGTGTGCATTGCGTATAATCACAGCTTATTACAACCACAACATCCATGTTTAATTTTTGTAAGGGTACAGAAGTAATTAAAACGTGTAATTAAGTGCAGAAATGAAGGTGAGATATCTTATCTGACGCTGATATTACTGTAGCCAAGTTTACGCGATCTGTCTCTTGATTTTATTTTTATTAATTTTCTAATAATTTACCCCCTGGAAAACTAGTCCCGCCCAAATAGGGCTAAAGTCATATCAAGTCATTCAACACATGAAAACTTTTGAACGGTCACCCTTCTCCACAATTGAACACTGGCTCGGCCCTCCCACCGATGTCACACATGACCTTTCCAACGTGATTACGTAATGCATGAAAGATGCACATCGCAGAGCCAACAAGAGCCATTTGTGGTTAAAATGTACATAAATTAAGATTTTTAATTTTAATCACTAAAAAAAAAAAACAGCCTGTTTCACTAGACAAGACCTTTACTCCTCAGCTCCTATTGTGTAGAGCTCTTTGAAGCGGCATTGAAACTGCAGTTTGGACCTTGAACCTATTGGTCCCTGTTGAAGTCTATACTCCACTATATGGAGTAACATTCTGGAAGGTTTTCCTATGGGGGTGAGTAAAATCATGGATTTTTATTATTGAAGGGTGAACTAATCCTTTGATGTTATGAAGCTACGAGAATACTTTTTGCGCAAAGGAAACAAAAAATAATTTCTTCTCCTCCTTGTCAGTCTTTGACGCGCGTTCACGAGTACTGCTGCTGAGCAGGAGCCTGCGTTCTTATGTAGAACATGGATGCGCTGAGTCTTTACTGTTGTGCCTTGTTTCATGCAAAGCATTATCAAATAAAGTTTTAAAAAATATTTTTAAAGCCATATAAATGTCAAGTCATATGAATAAATTACCGTATCGTAGCTTTAACAACTTCAAGGATCTCGCCATGCCACTTCCACTCATACCTCTGTGTTTTGTAAAACCAGGTTGGGCACAGCTGTTGATTTCAGAAGTCGTCGTAGCTTTCCTTGACCCGGTTTGAAGTCGTCTGGTGAAAAATGATCACTGCACAACCTCATTTGCTTGACGTATCGAAGAGGTAAATCAACATCCCGCTGAACAGCCAGCAGCCACAGCCTCAGTCGCTCTGAATCGTTTATTGGGAAAGTGTGAAAGGTAAGCCTTTCATCTGTCGGCGTTGGCAATGCGCTTTTACGTTTACTCGCTGGTTTCTCACGATTCGGGCATCCAGGAATTGCACACTTTAGCACCATTTTAAAGACTTAAAGCACAATCAACGTAGGAATCCAAAGCTTGCATATAGCGTGTCTCATCCGGGTTCTTCGTCACAACGCGTCAGCAGCATCACACGCATGGATCGTCGCATGGGACATTATTCTTCTATTACATCCATTCACACTAGCATTTAATGCCAGCACAATGTCTAATTTAACTTATCAAAGAGAGAAATTCAGCAAACACGTATACACAAACACTCCAGGCTTTTATTTGTGCACGTAACATGAAATTATCAATGGAATGTGTGGTGGGTGCTTCGTCCACAGTTTCTTTCAGTTTATGGCTGCTTTATTTTTACTAACCACAAGATGGCACTATTTTTTGACACACTCAAAGCTTTGAATATTTTCCTGGAATACTAAAATAAAACCTTACCCCCGGTTTCACAGACAAGGCTTAAGCCTAGTCCTAGACTAAAATGTAAGTCTGAGCTGTTTCAACTGAAAGAAACGTGCATTGACTAATCTTAAAATAGATCAGTGCCTCTGTTTTGTCTAAAGATGCACACCAGTAATGTTTCTTCCTAAGGCACATTTATATTTATAAAAATTACGTAAATGTCCTAATTGAACTATGGCTTAATCCTGGTTTAGGCTAAGCCCTGTCTGTGAAACCGGGCCATAGTGTTTAAAAAGGCTTTAGACTAGAAATTGTTTAATAAAGTTATTTTATTTTCTTAGCGCACAAAGTATTCTTGTAGCTTCATAAAATTAAGATTGAACCACTGATTTCACATTGACTATTTTACAGATATCCTTACTACCTTTCTAGGGGTTGAACGTGGTAGTTGCGTTGCAGTCTATGCAGGGTCAGAAAGTCTAGGATTTCATCAAAAATATCTTAATTTGTGTTTCGAAGGTGATAGGGTTACGGGTTTTGAATGACATGAGGGTGAGAATTAATGACAGAATTTTCATCTTTGGGTAAACTAAAGTTAACCTGTAAAACTAATAAATTCTTAGAACCTTTTTATAAATACGCGTTATTCCAAAATTATTTCTTAAAGTGTTTTTTGTGTTCACCTGAAGAAAGGAACTCGTATACATCTTGGATGGCATGAGAATTTGCATGTTGATTATTTACCTCTTTTTACTTTCATTTTTAGGCGAGCTATCTCTGTCAGACCCACTTGTTGCAAAACAAACAAACAAACAAACAACAAAAAAACAAAGCAATATACTCCTGACTGCCTTGTTAGTTGAAGGAACAGTACACCCCAAAATGAGCATTTTCTGTTATTTTCACTTTCACAACTGCGGGGGAGCTCAAGATATCTGTCGCATGATGACGTTTGCGCGGTAGTAAAATCACGCGTGAACTGACGCCATTGTTAGTTTGTAATCCAGCTGCTGATGATCTGTCAGATTACATACCTCAATTCGGTGTGAAACGAACATAGGCACCGCTGATGGTTTGAGTAAGACTTGATTCCCACTGATGGCTTTAAAATCATCAGGGGCAAAATGTTCACTGCAGACCCTCCATACTTTGAGTAACCTCATGGGTGTGTTAATATCCATCTGAAGAGCAAGCAACCACAAATGCAGTCGATCCGGCTCAAACGTTGGGAATCGGTGGAAAGTCAGTTTTCCCGTTTGAGTTGACGCACGTAACCGTACGCTTTTAAATAGGTTGCGGCACCCAGGATATGCACACGTAAGCACCATTTTGATGAACAGTACAATAAAAGTATAAATATATTTCTCATAACAAACCAGCTTCTGCACAAGCGTCCTCCCTCTCTGTAAACAACAATGGCGTCAGTTCACGCGAGATTTTGCTACCGCACATACGTCATCGTGCGACGGAAAGCTTGAGCTCCAGACTCGTGTCAACCATAGACATCTATGGTGTCAACAGTTTTGTACAGATTTTTAAGTTTTGTAAAGATAACTTGAAATCGTTTTTTTTTTTTGCAAAGAGGCAAACGAGAACATTATAAATTCTTTATCCACAAATGTAAATGAGCATTGAAAAATCCGAAAAATTACTGTATACATTAAAAGCAACGAGAAATAAGTTTTTACGTATAAACGTATAAGTTGAATGATTTATAATGCACCAAATGTATATTACTTAATTAGAAATTTGATTTTAAAAATCTTTTTACATTTTGTTTTGTTTGTTTCTCCTAGTATTTGAGTTGATGTACCCAATATGTTATTATTGCCTATGTCTATACATTGTGTAAAACATTGCAATAAAAAAGACTATTGGGAATACACACAGGACTGTTTGCCTGTTTTTCCTTCTTATCCTGAACTTACTAACTTTTTTTTTTGAAGAACATTGGGTAGTTTAACTCATGAACAACTATCACTAAACAATAACAAAAAAAAAAAAAAAAAAAAAAAACAGCTGTGGATCATTCAGGTAACAACACAGTATTAAGAATCAAGTGTATGTAAACTTTTGAACAGGGTCATTTTTATAAATTCAACTATTATTTTCTCTTGTGGACTATGTAAACATCTATTATGTAAAATATCTTATTCAGGTCAGTACTAAAAAAAAATAACATGCATTTTGTATAATCCCTTTTATTTTGGTAAAATAATTAACATTTTGAAGATTTCACAAGGTGTATGTAAACTTTTGACTTCAACTATATTTAACAAATATCTACATATAAAAAACAGATTCACACTTTCACAAATATATCTTTCTGCTTGTGAATCTTTCTATTAGGCTGGTAAGTTTACAATTACACAAACCGTCCTCTTGACACGCATTTTGTGTAATCTACTAATTTACCTTTAATAAAAGTTAAATAATTTATCAAAATTAACCAAAAGAAATAAGCAATGTAAAATATTGCTTATCATGGTAGTTATTCTTGACAGCTAATGCAATAATTAGGCTAATATTAACGAGTGAAACCTTATGTGTTCATCATCAAAGCTTGCATTTCCCAACAGCACAGCCATAATGAACTTATTTACTTCCATTATAATAAATAAATTAAATAAATACATAAATTATAATCATGCACACTGTAAGGGACCAACCAGTAAAGGGCAAAGAACACAGCACTTCCAAACAAAATAATTCATTTATTCAGGATCAAAACCAAGTTACAAATCAAACTCAGAAAAATCTGGGCCCAACAACTAAACAGAACTAAACATAACAAAGAAATCATAATCTAACAAACATAACACCCCAAATGAAACTTATATACAAAAAAGACTAGTCCATTACACACACAAAGAGGGTAACAAAAACACATTATTTAACACAGTTAAAAGAAAAGAGTAATCAAAACTCAATAAAATTCAGATAGAAAATAGTATCCCAACAAGTCCTTTATAGAAACAGACCCCCACCAAGACAGCACAATGGAATGAAAATATGAAAATATACCACTAACTAGAAAGT
>NW_027394589.1:0-5000 GCF_049309525.1 Garra rufa | reverse complement strand
GAAACTTCAGCTCAACTGACTGCAAAGGCTCAAAGGGAGCCTGCTGCAGTGCTGAGAGCACTAGCGACAGGTCCCAAGAGGGCACGGAAGGGGGCCTAGTGGGATTCAATCTCCTGGCTCCCCTAAGAAACCTGGTGACCAGGTCGTGCTTCCCTACCGACCTTCCTTCTATGAGGTCGTGGTTGGCAGCTATAGCAGCCACATAGACTTTAAGGGTTGAGGGGGACAGCCTACGCTCCAACCCTTGCTGCAAAAAGGAGAGCACGGTTCTGATCGGGCATCTTCGGGGGTCCTCTCCCCGGGAGGAACACCAATCAACGAACAGGTTCCATTTAAGGGCGTAGGCATGTCTAGTAGACTGCGCTCGCGCCGAAGTAATAGTGTCAACTACCCCTTGGGGTAGGTCACTTAGAACCTCCGCGTCCCGTCCAGGGACCAGACATGTAATTTCCAGAGGTCTGGACGCGGGTGCCACAAGGTGCCCCGTCTCTGAGTCAGAAGATCCTTCCTCAGAGGAATTTGCCAGGGAGGGGCTGTCGCGAGGAGCATGAGTTCGGGGAACCAGGTCCGAGTGGGCCAATAAGGGGCTACCAGAAGGACCTGCTCCTCGTCCTCCCTGATCTTGCACAATGTCTGTGCGAGAAGGCTCACTGGGGGAAACGCATATTTGCGGAGGCCCCGCGGCCAGCTGCATGCCAGTGCATCCGTGCCGAGTGTGCCCTCGGTCAGGGAGAAAAAGAGCTGGCAGTGGGCTGTCTCCGGGGAGGCGAACAGATCTACTTGAGCCTCGCCGAAGCGTCTCCAAATCAGCTGAACCGACTGGGGGTGGAGTCTCCACTCTCCGGGAAGCGCAGCTCGTGAGAGCTCGTCGGCCACACGGTTGAGCAACCCGGGAATGTGAATGGCACGAAGCGACCTCAGATGCTTCTGACTCCACAAGAGGAGATGACGGGCGAGTTGCGACATGCGACGGGAGCGTAGACCGCCTTGCCGGTTGATGTACGCAACGGTCGCAATATTGTCTGTACGGACCAGCACGTGTTTGCCACGTAGGTGCCCCTTGAGGCGGAGCAGGGCGAGACGTACTGCAAGCAACTCGAGGCAGTTGATGTGCCAAGTCAGCTGGGGGCCCGTCCAAACCCCTGAAACTGCCTGTCCGTCGTACGTGGCTCCCCACCCGGTGGCGGAGGCATCCGTGTGAACCACAGCATGCCTGGAGACCTGTTCCACGGGTACTCCAGCCCGTAGGAATGAGAGGTCTGACCACGGGGTGAAAGTCTGGCGGCAAGCCGGAGTTATCTGAACCCGGTGAGAGCCGCGAAGCCACGCTCTCCTCGGGACTCGGCCATGGAGCCAGTGTTGAAGCGGTCTCATATGGAGCAGCCCGAGCGGTGTCACCGCCGAAGCTGCTGCCATATGCCCCAGGAGCCTCTGAAATTGTTTCAGTGGGACCGCTGTCCTGCTCTTGAACGTGTCTAGGCAGTTCAACACCGACTGAGCACGTTCCTGCGTGAGGCGTGCTGTCTGGCTGACCGAGTCCAGTTCCATACCGAGAAAAGAGATTCTCTGTGTTGGAGAGAGTTTGCTCTTTTCCCAGTTGACCCGAAGACCCAACTGGCTGAGGTGTGCGAGCACCAGGTCCCTGTGTTCGCATAACTGAGCCCGAGACTGTGCTAGGATGAGCCAGTCGTCGAGGTAGTTGAGAATGCGAATGCCCTGTTCTCTGAGGGGAACAAGGGCCGCCTCCGCGACCTTCGTGAAGACACGGGGGGAGAGGGACAGCCCGAAGGGCAGGACCTTGTACTGATATGCCCTGCCTTCGAACGCGAACCGCAGAAAGGGTCTGTGGCGCGGAAGGATTGAGACATGAAAGTACGCGTCCTTCAGGTCGATCGCTGCAACCCAATCTTGGGGACGGACACATTTGAAAATGTGTTTCTGAGTGAGCATTTTGAACGGTAGCCTGTGAAGGGCCCTGTTCAAGACGCGCAGATCCAAGATCGGTCGAAGCCCGCCGCTTTTCTTGGGTACTATGAAGTACGGGCTGTAAAAGCCTGTCCTCATATCGGCTGGAGGGACCGGCTGTATCGCTTCCTTCGCCAGCAAGGAAGCGATCTCTGCACGCAAGATGGGAGCATCTGCGGCCCTGACAGAGGTGAAGTGAATCCCTCTGAACTTGGGAGGGCGCCGGGCGAACTGAATCGCATAGCCGGAAGTGATGGTCCGAAGGAGCCAGCAAGATGGGCTGGGAAGCTCTTTCCAGGCCCCCAGAAAATGAACAAGCGGCACAAGGGGGACCATCGGCGTACCCGCGGGGGAGCAGCGATGAGGGGGGCAGGGCCCCTGCCTCACAGTCTCGTTGCCGGACCGGGGCGGGGTCAGAGCGTCTGTATGTTGAGTGTGTGAGACGCTTACCTGCGTATGAGCCGATGGTGCGTGAGTAGTCCGTCTCGCCGTACTCTCGAACCGCCCATCGTCGCTCGCTGGCGAGGGGGGAGGACGGGTGAGGCGCAGGGATGACCTGCGCACTCCCCGTAGTCCCACATGGGGACCCAGAGATAGAGAAATTTGCTCTTTTGTCGAGTATTTGGGTACCACCGACCTGACGGTCGGTGGCGGGGAAAAAACAAACAAAAGATTCTCCGCCCGGCCCTCCTCCGGGGGAGGGAGTGGTGCGGTCACCATCTCCCGAAGAGCAGCATCCTCCATCTCTGGGTCGCCCGTCTCAGGGTCTCTTGCTCTTACGCTTCCCACTGGTCTTTGTGGGGGCCTGGACGGGCTGGGCGGCTGCCCGGCGACCGGCTCCACGGCGCCGTTGTGAAGGCTGCTGCGGTGGCTGCTGTGGAGCGGAGGCGGAAGCCGGGGGCCGCCCTCGGCGACGAGCAGACTGGGGTGCCGCCGGCGGACGGGTGGAGGCAGCAGCTGTACGCCGGGGCAGGATGTGACTGATGGCCTCAGTCTGCTTCTTGGCCGCGGAAAACTGCTGGGCAAAGTTCTCCACAGCGTCGCCGAAGAGGCCGGTCTGGGACACCGGAGCGTCGAGGAACCTGGTCTTATCGCAGTCCCTCATATCAGCCAGACACAGCCAGAGATGGCGTTCCTGGACCACCATGGTGGACATGGCACGACCCAGAGACCGCGCGGTCACCTTCGTCGCACGTAGCGCGAGGTCCGTGGCGATACGAAGTTCACGGAGAACTTCTGGGTCGTGACCACCCTCGTACAGGTCTTTCAGTGCCTGGGCCTGATGCACCTGTAGCAACGCCATAGCGTGAAGGGCGGAACCAGCGGAGCCGCAGGCCGCATAGGCACTGCCGATCAGAGCCGACGAGTGCCTACAGGCCCGGGACGGGAGCGACGGATTGTTGCCCCGCCAGGTGGAAGCGGCGCCCGGACACAGTTGCATCGCAACCGCACGCTCCACCGGCGGGACGGCCGTGTATCCCCGCGCTGGTCCGCCATCAAGGGTGGTTAGGGAGGAAGTCCCACTCGAGCGGTTTCGGGCAGTGAAAGGTGCCGTCCACGTTCGGGTGAGTTCTTCATGCACCTCCGGGAAGAATGGCACCGGGGTGGGGCGCTGAGAACCAGCGCGGGCCACCCCGAGATACCAGTCATCCAGCCGGGAGGGGTCGGGACGTGATGGAGGGTTCCATTCAAGCCCTACCCTCTCGGCGGCCCGGGCAAGCATAGCCATCATCTCCGGGTCAGTATCGGGCACCGCTGACCGCCCAGTGGACGACAGTGTGCCCTCCTCCTCCTCAGAGAGGTCTGGCTCTCCCCCCGATGCTGCAACCGACATCTGTTCGTCGGGGGGGGCCCCAAAAGTAACGGGCGGTACCCCTAAGGGAGGTCCAACCCGCTCCCCTGAGAGCCCCGGTGGCGACGGAGTGTCGGTGGAAGGAGGAGCCCCCGCCGATGGAATGGGCGGGGGGTTCCTCACCGTCACCGTCAGACCGGGCAGCCCTCTGCTTCCAGCGACAACGCCCCCCCGGCGTTTGCCTGGAGGAACGTTCGTTCTGGGCAGAGGGACTGGAACCCCGCCCCTTTGCAGGAAACGGAGTCTGGTCCGCAGCTCCGTGATGGTCATCCCCCCACAATGAGGACATGACTCATCCACGAACGCTGCCTCAGCGTGTTGTAAGCCCAGACACGTGAGGCAGTGTGCGTGGCCATCACCCGGCGCCAGGAAACGGCCGCACCCAGAAACGCACGGGGAGAAAGGCATGACGCCTCGTCTTTAAAAAGACGCTCAACCCGTGGAGCTCTTTTTTAGAAATTCACTCTTTTCAAAAATTGCTCTTTTAGGAATTTGCTCTTTTAATGCTGAGGCGCACAGGGGAGATGGCCGCAGCAACACAGAAGGTGGATGGTGAAGACCAGCTGTGTGCTTCCACTCGACACGGAAGACCACGCCGCTGAAGCGCCGTGCCGCCAACACAAAAGAGACAAAGGAAGGTGAGTGTTGCTTCTTGGCTCGTTCCACAATAATGGTCCAGCTCCGAAGCGAAAGCTTGATGATGCATGCACCTGCTGCGTATTATATGCTCACGCTGTGATCAGCCGCAGCTGGCTGCAATCATGCATGCCAATATTCATTGGCTCGTTTGTATACACACGAAGTAGATTGGTCTATCCAGGCGATATCCCAATTCGTCGGTCTCGACGAGACGTCGAACGGACCGACTGATAGGGAACCTAAAATTCTAGCAAGTTTTTTTTTAACCATAACTTTTATATAATTTTTTTATATGTATAATAGAAACAGTATTATTTTGATTATGAAACTATTTAATTTTAAATAAATCACGCTAAATTACATTAAAATCTGACATCCAGTGATTAAAATGTGTTGTTTTTTTTAAAGAGCATCTTTGACTTTGTTTTTTTAATAACTCCTTTCGTGTTTCACAGGAAAAAAGTTGAGTTTTAAGCAATATGAGGGTCGCTGACTTACATTCTTTCTTTTCTTTTGTGTTCAGCAGAAGAAATTGTTGCAGGTT
>NW_027394588.1:0-5000 GCF_049309525.1 Garra rufa | reverse complement strand
TTCTTAACCCTACATGGAGGAAACCTTTTCAATTTATTCATGGTGAGATAAACTTTTAAACTAGTTTCACATAAATGTAGGTAAAGACTAGTTGTGAAATAAAATAAAACACTGAACATTTATATTCATTTTCCCAGAAATTCCCTGTGAGGTTTGGAATTGGGACATGTAACGTTAATGATGGACCTGCTATTCCAATAGTGTATGATACTGGAGATGCGATATCAACCAAAAATCTGTATGGTCCTGTTGTAAGAGGTATGGCAATGCTTGAGCCAATATTTTTCAAATAGCTACACTGATTAACAGTCATAAAATCTGTGTACTGTTCAGTGATGGTGTATTATACAATGCATCATCATTGTTGAGAGCTGGGCCTTTATTCACAAAACATTTTATCATATCACTAAAAGTTCTGCTAAATTTTATCTTACAGTTTTTCTCAATTGCTAAAACACTATAACCAGTCTTTTGAACTAAAATTTCAAAACTATAACGCCATTTTTGAAAAAGCACACCCATTTCCCTAAACAATAAACACTATTCCCTGCTTTGACACATGAGTTATATTTGGTGAACTGTTACTGCAAAACTCTACACACAAACCCCTACATTTCTCAGTGCTTACACCATGTGGTCATTTAGAAAGCACAAGCATTCAACATTGTTCACTCAATCTGTGAAGTTTGAGCTCAATTAGCACACAATTATCCAAGTGGAAACACTAGGAGTCAAAATTTAGCACACACAAATCAGAACCTAAAAGTCAGCTTACAGTTTTTCTCAGTCACTTTGGTGCATTTCTCAGATCAGAAATGAAATTGTCAAAACTACTTGTTCAACATCTACATCATCTAGTCTCTTGTGCACATCATAAAAAGCTTCTCATTCTTCTGATCAAGTTGTGATTGCTTTGGTACATTCATACAACTGATTAGATACATTTGTCTGCGGTTTCCCACATTATCAGTTGCTATTGTCATGTTGCTCAAAATGTATGATATAGTTCTCTGTGCAATAGTTTGACCCCTCAAAACATCAAGTCATTAGCTCATCGTATAAGTCATTACCTAAATGCAAAATTTTTGATCTAGTTGTTATAAACTGTCAATCATATATTCTACACATTTCTATTAGACTTTTTGTAAATTTGCCATGAATTATTCAAGTGAATCTTGACTTTCACTAATGAAGATAATGTATATCAACCAATGATAAAGCAGTTCTCTGAAATAGATCAAAGGTACATCTCATGAACCTTCCATTGGAAAGCATATAGACAGAGGACAACACAGGAGTTACAAATTCTTACAGTAGACTTTCTAATTTTTATTTTTACCTTTACCTTTATTGTGCCCATATTTCTTTTTCTTTGCTGTTTCACAATGACACTGTAATGCATTTTTATTTTTTTTCTCAGACCACTAGTACAGTACAAGTGTAACTGTGAATCCTATCCAGTCTTTTTCAATCAGTATCCCACATACAGTAATGTGTAATTTTGAAGAGGAAGAGTAGGAGGTGAAAGAGGAAGAGGAGTAGAAGAAGGTGGATGACAACAGAGTGGAAGAGACAGAGGAAGGGCAAGGGCGAGAAAACAAGCAGTCTCATATATTTTAGTTGATGAGTGCCAGGGTTGGATCAGGCATGCAAGAGGATTTGACCCCTGCTGCCTGGCCAGGGCTAATTTAGCCTGTGATGCTGAAGAGGTTCTTTGGCCTGTCTCAGACCAAAGACAGGATTCTGGGCAGAAAAATTATATTTTGTTGTTGTTTGCTGTTTTGTACTGTACTCTACAGTACATTAAATTAAGGAATAAAACACTTGCAAAGGCATAGATTTGTTGTTTTCATCATGTGAAAAGTTTTTTATTTGGATTGTTTTGGTTGTATTGTTTTGAATTTATCTCATCAGTGTGTAAAACTGTGTTGTAGTGTGTGTGTTTTTGAGGATTTGTGTGTCATGTCTGAGAGCAAAGTTTGGTTTTTCAGCAAGATTGTGTTGTTTTGAGTGGAGAGCTTCATTTTGACCTCAATATAAGAAGTTTGGGGAATTGAGTTAGGAGTTGTGGATTTGTGTTTAGAGTTTCGCAAATAAGAGGTATAATTTCAAGAAATGTGTTTAAGCAATTGAGAAAAACTGTAAAACCTATCCACAGAGCTGCTAAGATAAACATTTACTAAGGAATAGAGAGAAGTCTTATGCTAAAAGTAAAGGCAGTGATGACCTTGTTGCTATGGATGATTTTAGCATGCTAACTAACTACAGTCATGGCCAAAAGTTTTGAGAATGACACAAATATTAGTTTTCACAAAGTTTTCTGCTAAACTGCTTTTAGATATTTGTTTCAGTTGTTTCTGTGATGTACTGAAATATAATTACAAGCACTTCATACATTTCAAAGGCTTTTATCGACAATTACATGACATTTATGCAAAGAGGCAGTATTTGCAGTGTTGGCCCTTCTTTTTCAGGACCTCTGCAATTCGACTGGGCATGCTCTCAATCAACTTCTGGGCCAAATCCTGACTGATAGCAACCCATTCACTTCTTGGACTTTGTCAGAATTAGTGGGTTTTTGAGGATTGACCGCAAGTTCTCAATGGGATTAAGATCTGGGGAGTTTCCAGGCCATGGACCCAAAATGTCAACATTTTGGTCCCTGAGCCACTTAGTTATCACTTTTGCCTTATGGGACGGTGCTCCGCATTGTTATTCACCAAACTGTTGTTGGCTTGTTGGAAGAAGTTGCTGTTGGAGGGTGTTTTGGTACCATTCTTTATGGTTATGTTTTTGGGCAAAATTGTGAGTAGGGTGACCACCTGCTAATAAGCCCAAGGGGGGACAAGGGGTATGTTTCTGAGGGACAATGTGGGACACTGCCTGGCGCGGCGGTGCCCCCAACCCACGGGCAGACTTACTGATAGTGGTTTACCCATTACAAGCACAAAGGAGCAGGAATTCATTCAATTACTATTCATTTTCCCAGTCTTTCTTGTACCCACACCTTCTATTTTTAATTGATGATGGCGGTGCCTCAGACTCAGTCTCTTTCTCCATTTTTCGAATTATAGACCTTTTTCCTGAGTAAACGATGTGCGCAGCCATTACGAATTCTAACGTCGGACTTACTTCCGTGTTCAGGAAAAAGGTCTATACCCAGGTGAAAAAAATATATACTTAAATTCAATTAAAATGCACTTAAATACCCGCAAATACATTTTTAGTACATTGTTTTTTTTTGTGTTAAATAAAAGTTTGATGGTTATACACTATAAATATACAAATTAAAAGTATGTTTATACTTCAGTAGGACTTTAGTACACTTGACAAAAGTATACTAAATAACAGTAATACTTAAATAAATTTTTAGTGTACTACAATAAAGTACACTACAGAAAAAACATCCAAAAGAGTTTTATTAGTGTGTTTTTCAAAAGTGTGCTTTAAATGCTTTAAACATTAGTTGATTATTAGTAGACTGTTTACATACTAATCCTAAGTTTAAAATAAGTTAATATATAAAAAATCTATTAGTAATGTATTGTAGTAGAAGTATATTTTCTCAAAAGTTGTACTTAAGTACTTAATATGAATGCACTATAAGCCTTAACACTTAAATTGATTTTGAGTGTGGAAAGTTTAAGTTATATTAAATTGATTTTATTAAAAATCTATTAGTAATGTATTGTAGTAGAAGTACATTTTCTCAAAAGTTGTACTAAAGTACACAGTAATATGAATGCATTATTAGCACTAACACTTAAACTGATTTTGAGTGTGGTAATTCTCCAAGGTTAAAAAAAGTGCACTAAAATACACTTTATTTAAGTATACTTAGTACACTTTTCAGTAATGTACTAAAAGTGCTCTATTTTCGCACACTAATTTTGTACTTATTGTACTAAAAAATAGTATTAAGTATATGTTAAGATAAACTTAATACCATCTAAGTGTACTCAACTGTGCTATTTTGAGACACCATGAAATTGAACTAAAATGTGCTTTTAACATACTATATCTGTATTTTAAAAAATATATTTAGTTAAAACTAGAAATACACTTGAACCCTACTTTTGAACATTTATAAATATATTTATGACTAATTTAAAGTATAGCAATAATATATTAAAAGAATATACAAAGTGTGAAAAAAGTGTGCTAAAATACAATTTAAGTACACTTAGTGCACTTCCCTAATGTACTTAAAGTGCTCTATTTTCGGGCACTGATTTTGTACTTAATATACTAAAAGTTATTCTTAAGTATATGTTAAGATAAACTTAAAATCATCTAAGTGTACTCAACTGTGCTATTTTGAGACACCATGAAGATGAACTAAAATGTGCTTTTAACATACTATCTCAGCATTTCCAAAAAATGTATTTTGTTACCACTTCTAATAGGATTGAAACATATTGCATAAACCATTAAATATACTAATTATACATAAAAAATAAACTTACTGATTATTTAAAATACATGAATATATAACAAATGTATACAAGGCGTATTTATAATGTATTGCCCAGATATTTTTATTACAAAAAAATACACTTGTTGATTATTTAAAATACATGAATAATATATAATAAATGTATACAAAGCATATTTATAATGTATTGCCCACATATGTTTAATAATAAAAAATACACTTCTTAATTATTTAAAATACATGAATAATATATGATAAATGTATACAAAGAGAATGTCACGCCCTTGGACTGTTTGTCTTGGTTTTTCCCAGTGTTTCCCCCATTGGACTGTCTGTTTGGTTTCTCCCATGCCCTTTTTTGGTCTTCCTGCTCATTAGTGTGATCCCTCCACCTGTTGTTGTAATTATCTCCCCTTTATAAGTTTGTTTGATTTCCTTGTTTCTTTGTCCGGCTACAAGCCTTACACCTATGTTCCTTCGTTGTGTGCGCGTCTTCTCCCGCCATTCCTGTCTATTGTTACTCTGCCTGAGGATTTATTGAAGACTTTTTATTGAAGACGTTATT
>NW_027394587.1:0-5000 GCF_049309525.1 Garra rufa | reverse complement strand
CGCGGCGCGTCAGTCGCTGCCGTTGCGTCACTACCGGGCGACCATAACATAAAGAGGCGCCCGTGCAACACAATACATCTTCGCTGTCTTCAGCTTTCCCGGTTTGGATGTGCATGGGAAGAAACGGTAAGAATCCTTTCTTTGAACTACTATCATGGCAAGCACTAGCAAGTCGTTTAAACGGTGTGTTCATCCGTGTCCGCGTTATTTGACACCTGATGACACACATGATCTTTGCGATATTCTGTTTGGGCTAAGAGCACACACGCGATGTCCTTGAGGGGGCATTGTGTATACATTATGAGCGCTTCTCTATGAAGAAGCTCCGGTCTCGTCTGTCTCTCTTTCTGAGGAAAGATGAGCGTCCACTTGCCCCTCGCGGTTCGGGTCCTGCCGTTGCCGAGGCACGGAGGAAACTGAGCTCGTGGGGCTCGCAAGTGGAACTGGCTGACGATTTTGAGAGGGGTCTCTCTCTCTCGCCAGCCGGAGACGACGACAGGCTCCTAGCTGATGATGGTGCGTTATCGCTGACGTCATCAGATCCAGGAGCAAGTGCTCTTTTGGGTTCCACCCAAGAAGAGCAGGAAATGCTAGAGATGGATGAAGACGCTGAGGCTGAATCCTCTCTACCTTCCTGCCCTGCATACGAAGAGCTGCCAGAGGTTATGGACCGCACCACGGCCAGGCTTGTCCTGCTGTGGAAGCGGGCTAGAAAGATAGCGCCGCGGGGTCGCCTTGACGAGCGATATCTTTTCAGGCCATAACCATCCAGCTCTGGTGAGTCTCCCATTCCTTCCCGATCTTCATACTGAAATCGAGAGGGTCTGGAAAAAGCCGTACGCGGCGCGCATTCATAGTTCGTCCATTGCGAACTATGCTAGTATCGAGGGTTTGCGCGACCACGGCTATGAGAGGACGCCCCTTGTGGAAGAGATGCTATCTCTCCACAGGGCGGGCTTTCTCTCTCAAGACTCCCTCTCTGCCTTCTCCGGCCCTGCTGAACGGCAGAGCGTATGCAGCAGCAGGTCAGGCGGTGGGTGCACTGCACACCATGGCAGTGCTCCAAGCCTACCCAGCCGATCTGCTGAAAAATCCTTTATCCCTCGAAGGTCCAGGTATTAGCCCGAACACCACAGGGGTCCTGCTCCGCCTCCTTCTGAGGAACGGAGGTAGGTGCAGAAGGCTAGTGTTGCATCCCGCGCTCCTCCCCCGCCTGCGAGCAGGTCTAGGAGGCGACGCGGATCGAGAGGTGACAGACAGGATTTCAGGGAAGTCATCCAAGCGAGACAAAATTCTCGCAGGGGTCAGAGTAATACCTCTCCTTCCCTCGGTCCAGTCGGGTCGCCATATTAATTCCCCTGTCTCCATTTAAGCTTCCTGCACTCCCCGGACCCATGATGTCCTTTGGGGGTTCTACCTGTATAGAACCCTAATTTTCGGACGGTCTGGAATCAGGCGGTCTCTGAAAAAAAAAAAAAAAACCCCGCCTCTTTCTATGAAACAGGATGCTTTTAAATGGGTGAGTATGATCCATTTTTTACGTGAAGGAACTTCATACTGTCTCAGACCTGTGTATGTTTTTCTCTATTCACAGAAGAAATACGACGAGTCTACGGCAGACGCCCCCTCTGATCCTATGGATTAAGGTTACGGCAGTGTTTGCCCTCTCCACTCCACAGGCTGTGCGGTAAATCAACCCTTACAGCATATATTACACATAGGACCTCTGTCCTCTTCAAGGTAAGCTCCCTAAGTTTTTCTTAGGTTTGCCCTTGGTATGTTTATGCTGTCCTTTGCAGGCCTAGTGTAGACTTATGTCCTGTTGAGACAGGAGCATAACTCCCTAGTTACGCCCCCCTTATGGCTGGATAGGCGTGTTGCCTGCAGGGTTTGGGTTGCGTGTTGTGTTTTTCCCTCAGAAAAGGAATGTGGAAACATCTCAACGGAGCACCCCTCCCTTCCGGTTGTATGGTGGTGTCCGTCTACACAACACTCGTTCCAGCACAATCGGGCTTCTCCCTTCAGTGGTTAAACGAGCAAAAGGAAATTTTTCCTTTCTCCCTAGGTAAGCATCTTAAGATATTTATATTTAAGATTGCACTAGTATGTTTAACTCTGTTGCAGACGGCCTGCGTGCGAGGATCCGCTTCGTGTCCTCTCCTAAATACGGTTTCTATGGAAACTGAGTGTCTACACCTGTTGAGACAGGTGTTCACTTACATAGGAGTACCAGCAGTCCGGAGTGCTCGCTGCGGACTCGGAGCAGGTTTGGTTGCTCCCTTTTCTGCGGAAAAGGCTTTTTATTTGAGCACCACCTGGTGACACGCTTTCCAGCTGGGGTCTTGATTCTCGGTGTGCGCTCCCCTTTCTGAGGAAAGGGGTTTTTATCTGAGCGCTACTTTGAGACTCTCTTCAAGTCGCCTCATTCTAAGCCTGAGGGCTGAAGCAGCACTTGATGTAGGATCTACACCCAGGCTGTCGAATGTCTCCCCTACAGAGGGTTTGAGCATCCTTCGGTGTTTAACACCTTAGAAAGCCGTCACTTTAGGATCGATTCTCGCTCCCCAGGCCTAGTTCCACTTCCCTTTCTGAGGAAAGGTTTACGAAGTGTCTGAACTAGGAAGCTGCCCTTATTCATTTCGGAGCTTCCCAGAAACTTTCAAGGCAAACAGTGCTCCCCTTTCTGAGGAATGGGTTTGTTAAGGTTAAGAGCTCACGTTCCTCCCTGTGCGCAGGATTGCTGGAACGGACCTGAGCTCCCCTAATCCAGGGTTTCCTTCAGAGCAACTTCCCAGGACTGAGTGCTCCCCCTTCTGAGGAATGGGTTTGTTAAGGTTAAGAGCTCACGTTCCTCCCTGTGCGCAGGATTGCTGGAACGGACCTGAGCTCCCCTAATTCAGGGTTTCCTTCAGAGCAACTTCCCAGGACTGAATGCTTCCTCCCTCCTGAGGGTAGGAATCTACCAGGGACAGACCTTTGAGAGTTATGGACCTGCTACAAGGATGTTGGCGTGCCCCCTTTCCAGGGTTCACTTATAAGAGCACCACTCCTTGGTGGCCAAGTTCTCCTCCCTGTTTCCCAGGGTAGGAGCTTGACCTTCATGCTTCAGGTTTCTACTCTCCAGCCTTTATTCTGGATGTATGCTCCCCTCTATGAAGGGTAACAGTGAGAGCATTCGCTCCTGTTCGGTTGTGCAGCTCCCCTTCTGGGAAGGGTCTTCTATGAGCGCCAACCCACCTTCGTGAGATTGCCAGACCTTCATACAGGTCGCGTGGACCGGGCTGTGCACGCTTCCCCTTTTCATTAAGGGTTCCCTAAAAAGACAGCAGTGCCCCCTTCTGGAGAAGCGATTCTCCCTGTGGATCAGGGTCAGGATTTTTGTCCTCCACTGTCGTCCACTATTGCAGGATGGTCTCAGCTCCATGTTCTTCTCTGTTGACAGATAGCTTGCGAGCTTCTGTCCAGGGGAGGGTTAGTGTGGCAATCCCCTCACCTTCAGGGTTATCCCCTTTCCGTCTCTTCAGACGGCATGGAGCTGATAGTGAAACCCTCTGGGAAAACACTCTCCTTAAATCCGATCATGTCGGTAAGCGTCCCACGCTATGCCTGGGCGTCTTCCAGTTAAAACCACAAGTGTGGTAAGTGCACACACACCTGGGGCACTTCTATAAAATCCACGTGTTGGTAGGTTCCCACCAAGTTTGGGTTCCTCTTTTAAATCCCTTTTTGGTATGGGTCACACGTTTTGCCTTGTTCCCATCTATTGGAGTCGGCTCACAACCCCGGTTCCCTGGGTTCGACTCCTTTGATATCTTAGCTGATGTCTGCTGACCATCCACTATTAGGGCGCGCCACTACTAGTGGCCCTTTGAACGGACCCAGGACAGGTTTCTGCCCTCATATGGGAGCCAGTTCCTGAGGGAACTAGGCCCTATGTTGCGGTAGTTTCTGGTTCTGACAAGTCTAAGTTTCCATCGAAGCTTAGCCGTTTCCCTCAGAAGGAATTACTATAATTCCAAGCCTGAGCTGTGCCCTGGGTTCTACCCAGTCTGGTAAGTGGGTAACAGGTCAGGCCTCTGGCCGGGAGGGGTAACGTTTTGACAGCCGTCACCACGTCCTAGTAGGGGCAATTCCTCTCAGAATTGTTGCTTAGTGCTCGCTGGCTTAGCATGCACTCCCCTCAGCATGGCAGTGTTGGTATACCGTTCCCCAAAAGCGCCCTCTAGAGGACGCAGTGAGAGTTCCCTTCGGAAGGGAACGTCTCAGGTTACGTATGTAACCCTAGTTCCCTGAGAATAGGGAACGAGACACTGCGTCCTCTAGGCTTCTTCGCCATGCTTCGGACGATAAAGCTTCAGACTTTGAAGATGTATTGTGTTGCACGGGCGCCTCTTTATGTTATGGTCGCCCGGTAGTGACGCAACGGCAGCGACTGACGCGCCGCGGTGACGTCATACGCTGGCGCCGGCCATTTCATGTAGTTTTTCTATGCATTCTTCAGACTCGAGGCACGCTGCAGCGTTCCCCAAAAGCGCCCTCTAGAGGACGCAGTGTCTCGTTCCCTATTCTCAGGGAACTAGGGTTACATACGTAACCTGAGACGTTTTTAGAAGCAGCAGAAACAAACTTTTGGATGAAGCTTGTGTACATTTTTTGAATGCCAGTAATTTTAGTTATTTAATTATTAAAATGTTTACAATCCTTGAAATACTTTTATTACTTGGAAAACCCTGAACCTAAATTTAGATACGTATAACGAATGACATTGGTTTTTGCACATTTTATTTTTCTTTAACTTTATTAATAAAAAATAGTGTGTTGTTCAATTAATGTTATTGTGTTTTACTTTGGTACCGAAATTGGTACCGAGAACCGTGGATTTTCACTGGTATTGGTACCGAATACTGAAATTTTGGTACCGTGACAACACTAGGCTGGTCAATGTGGTAATACAGTACATCAGGCAGGACAACCAAATGTTTACCTATCATTCATGGAGC
>NW_027394586.1:0-15029 GCF_049309525.1 Garra rufa | reverse complement strand
AATTAATCTGTAAATAAACTTAAAAAACAAAAGTACAAGCATGATTTGTGTATGCATAGAATATTGTTAAATTGAATAATATTATTATTCGAAGCTTCTGTGTAGAACGTCACATCACTCATTTTTAGTAAATTGTAGCTTGACCATTCAAACATTCATGTTTCTCTGTTTTTTTTTTTTCTGGCATTGTCATGTGATGCTATTTTATTTATTGTTTTTAAAAAAAAAATCAATTTATGTGTGTATTTCTAACATGTTTGGTAGGTAAAATAAATGTTGTAAATTCAAATTAGAGCATCTTCTGCAATGGATGCATTTTTCAGCCTATAAGGTAACAATAATATAATAAGATAACCTAGTTTGAAATGGGTTTGGCTAAAAGAAAACTTTGGTTTCGTCTATACTACTAGGTAATTATACTACATTGACTGGGTTGAATAAAATTGCATTACTAAAAATAGACTAAATGTAATCATTTTTCGTCGACTAAAACTAGACTAAAATGTCCTCAGTTTTCGTCGACTAAAACTAGACTAAAATAGTCATGGGTAATTCTGACTAAAATAAGACTAAAATGCTCTGACTTTTAGTCGACTAAAACTTGACTAGACTGAAAGGAGAATGAACTTGACTAAAACTAATAAAAACTAAAATGTCAGGTTCACACAAAGACTAGACTAAAACTAAAATTAAAATCGGCCGCCAAAAACAACACTAGCTGCAAGTAAAGATTATTTTGCTAATTGATTAATTAGGCAATTACTTCTTTGAATAATCAATTAAGATGGAATTTTCTTTTTTTACTGAAAACAACAACAACACGTTATTCTGTCTTAACAAGTGTTGCCCTCCAAATGTGGAAATTAAAGGCCATAAAAACAAACATAGTGAATGTAGTCTATGCTGTATATTATGTGCAAAATTTAAAAAAATTACTAAGTTTTAAAGTAAATTGATATAATAATCTGGAACATTTTTTCTAGCTTTGGGAACTAGCACTGTGGTTTCCCAGTGAGTGACATTGGTAAATTTGGTGTGCTGTACAGTAGAGGGAACTCAGAAAAAAAAGAGGTAAGCACTTCCTGCATTATACTTTTGTGAAATCTAATTGATTAGATTTACAAGCTCCCTCATATTTTAATTTAAAATGTATTCTGGAAATACATTTGAAATTACAAATGAAATAAAATGTCCAAATGTCTTCCTACAGAATTTCATTTTTTGGCTATGCTCTTTTCTTATTTAGGCTTCAAATTAATTCTTGTTTGCTTAAGCTGTACCTGCAGTCTTAACCAGTCCAGTCTGAATGGTTTCAGGTCAAACTCTTCTCCTGCATCCACTGTATAGAAAAGATAATCAACAAATATTAAGAAAAACAAACAAATCTGTATGTAACAACTGGATTTGAATTTCTGTTACACATTTGATCAAAGATGCTGTATGAGTTGAGCAAACAATGTTGAGCAATGTTTACTTCAATCATGTCATATCCTATTTTTCAAACATGAAGTACACCTTAAACCACACATTCAAACAAACCTACAATAATATTTACAAAATAAAATAAAATCTTATTGAAAGAGAACTCACAGTGCTTGAGACTCATTGCAGACAGAGTTGAGACAAATGACGACATAAGAACTGATTCTTCCTCTGGACAGACGTACATACCCTGAAATGAGAAGACAGAAAATGAAGCAAAACTGCAAACTTTCTGATATAAATGCAGAACATTTTTTGTGCTTTTAGTTCAGCTCCGCCGAAGTTTACAGTAGTGCCATGTGCCGGAGTACCTGAATGGTGTCATTCAGCGCTAGAGCATCATACTGTGACAAGTACTGAAGATGGTAGCGTTGTATAATATATCTGTGTTGAGCCAATAGAGTGCGCAGCTTTTCCATGTAGTATAGGAGCTCTGCCAACTGTCTGAATAACAAAAATATATAGCATGTGAACATATGCAAGGTTCATGTGATGGTACATTAACGTAACATCTGGAAAAGTAAATATTGCCATAATAGTCTTTCCAAGTTTACAAACTCAATTTAAATGTTTAAAGGATTAGTTAACTTCCAGAATAAAAATGTACAATTAAATTTACTTATATACCCCCTTGTCATCCAAGATATTTATGTTTCTTTCTTCAGTAGAAAACAAAATTATGTTTTTTGTGGAAAGCATATCAGGAATTTTCTCCATATAGTGGACGTCTATGGTGCCCCAGAGTTTGAACTTTCAAAATGCAGTTTCAAAGGACTCTAAACAATCCCAGCCGAGGAAGAAGGGTCTTATCTAGCGAAACAATCAGTTATTTTCTAAATTTAAAATTTATACACTTTTTAACCACAAATGCTCATCTTGTCTAGCTCTGCGATGTGCATGCGCATGCATTCTCTGTGCACTCCGGTTCAAGACAGTTAGGGTATGTCGAAAAACTCCCATATTATTTTCTCCTTCAACTTCAAATTCGTCCTACATCGCTGTTTTACCATTTTGTAAAGGGTGCTTGTCCTCCTCTGCACGTTTACTTTGTAAACACTGGGTTGGTACTTCTGCAACGATGTAGAAAATGAGATGAGAGTTTTTCGACATAACCTAACTGCATTTGAGGTTAAAACGTATATAATTTTTTCAATTTATTTTTAGAAAATAACCAGTCCTTTCGCTAAATAAGACACTTCTTCCTCGGCTGCATTTTGAAGCTACATCTAAACTGCATTTTGGGAAGTTCAAACTTGACCATAGACACCATAGAAAATTCCTGAAATGATTTTCTCAAAATTTCTTTACGACTGAAAAAAAAAAAAAAAACACATGGACATCTTGGATGACAAGGGGGTGAGTAAATTATCTGTAAACTTTTTGTACCAGGCTGTAAACATATTATTTTCTGCTGTAAAGTTGGGCATTTTAACATGGGGAGTTTATGGGATTGGCTTGCTTTTGCAGCCAGTCTCTAGTGGCCAGTCGGTGAATTGCAGTTTAAGTCACTTCCGTGTTGGTTTCAATAGAGAGAGCGGGAGGTTGCCGCTTGATGCAAACATGTAATTCTTCAGTTAGAGGCACTTTTGGCTACTTTGAAACTTGGTAAATTAAAATGACATGAATAGTAAATAATTAATTAAAATAATGCACAAGGTATTATTACAGATGTGTTGAATGTGGAATGCTCCTTTAATGCTCACATACTGTAGCTCAGTGAAACTTACGAGTCTGCATAGTCCTCCGGGGTCTTGGTTTTAGGGATGTTCTCAGCATGACGCACAAGCCAGAGCACTTCATCACGGGAAAACGACAGCGCCATGAACACAAATAAAACCTAGAAGGGGCACATATACTGTAGAGTTCATGCCACAGAGAGTTGAGTTAATGTACTGTATGTCCTACCACTCTTTATTATTACAATTTATTCACATTTAAATATAGCAAAGAATAAAGCACAAAAAAACAGTTAAAACCTTGGGTCCAAGCAGTGCAGGTTCATCCTCCAAAACTTTGGTAAGTTCCTTTAGGGCACTTCTCAGATAGTTGCGCTTCTCTCTTCGCAATGCCCCACTGGAAAACCCATGAGATGAAAGAAAGAACATTTAGTCTGTAGTCGATTTGCGCATTTGGGATATTTGAAATACTTCAGATGCTCACCAGTTTGTGATGACATACTCTTTACATTCTTTGATGTCTGGAATGCGCTTACTGTATCTGGGGAAGAAATGGTGAAGATAAACGGTTTATATTATAAGATTTGTGAATAGATTAAAGTAGCATTAATTTGTGACAGGCTCTTGATACATGCTGTCTGCGGAGTACTAAATGCATTACCCTTTGAGACTGTCGAAAAAGTCCTCTGAGAGCTTGTGTATGTTGAGAATCTCATCTCTGATGATTGTGATGTACAGGCTGTTACGGAGGGCCATCTTCCATAAATTCTGAGAGCTGGTATTGGTATTTAGACTGCTATGGCACAACAGGAAGCCAACTGACAATCAGAAGACAACAGCAAATCAGTACAAATGTAGCATCTTCAACTGCTATAACATTACTAGTTTCTAAGCCTACCAAGTATGTGATTTGTTGCATACATATGGTTTCTCAGTTGGTTGTAAATTTTATTGTATATTTAGAATACATTTTTAATGCAAAATCTCTGATGAATCCTTATTTGTGTGTAAACGTTTGTACACAGATTTCAAACATGGATGTTGAATGAGACCCAAGTTCAGTGCATTTACATTTTTATTTTGCCATTTTCTTTATTTAAAAAAATATAATAGAAAAATTGTAGGGAAGCACAGTTCTCACAAGCCTTTTTTGAGTCCCGTAATCCATTCCAGTAAAATTACACAAACCCAAAGTGTTTCCACCATTGATTTTGAGTCACTGACATGGAACAGCTATCTTGTTTTATGAACATAAACTTATTTCAGCATGGTTTATCATGATTTTTCTAGTGATGTTCACATATTTATCAAATATTGGAAGATTGCAATGAAATTGCATGTCTCCTTGTTTATAACAGATACTCACTTAGGATCCAGCGCTCCATCACCTCCATGGGCAGATACTCACAAGCCATCTAAAAACAATGTACATTTGTCAGTCCTTTATACAAACAACCAAATGCACAACTGTTTATTGATACATCATGGACTGCAATGGCATTGTAGAATCAAAAATCCTAGCTGAACCACATATCTGAACTGATAACTGATGATCTTCACGGTGGAAGATGTACATACAGTGTCACAGCATGCAGGGCTGAGCATGGCAGCAGGGGACGCCAGCAGAGACAAGAGTTGAGCGCTGCGCCACTGGTCAGCGGAAAGATTCCTCCGCGGATATACCATTTGCAGTGAGAGAAGAGCCTCTGTCACAGACTAAACAACAGCAGCAAACACACATCACAGACATTCACATCAGCTTTATCCCTGTAACTGAATCACTTAAAGACTAGAATGATAATACTTAAGCATTTGTTTAAGTTTGAAGAGTTATCTATCCATTATTTACTAGGTTGGTATTTTTTTTTTATATGGCTGCACAGCAAACTGAATCCGTGCCGTATTTGCCTAGAATATAATAAGACTGACGCTAATGAAGGGGTAGACTGAAAACACTCATTTTGCATGTCATAAGAACAATCTTTTGTATATATAATTGTCTATAAAAATAATTTTGTTAAGCATATGTGCTTTGATGGAAATCACAGATTTACTACATTATATCTAAAAAGACTGACCTTGGTGTGGGGACCAAACTCCTCTGAAAGTTTTTTCCAGGGATGGTCGTATTCTATAAACATCTGACCAAGTCGAGGGAACGAGGGATCACTGCACATAGTTAAAACATACACACACAGTTACATAGTGTATTATTACATTTTTCTGATATATTTTGCTATCCTCAGATAAATCTTTCTGCATTTGTATTATGTCCCTGAGCCAAGGACTTTTGGCTGCTTCAACAGACAGATACAAGCCAATAAAATCTTAGACCAACCTTTTGATATGCACAAGATAAAATATGTATTTGGATGGATGGATTAAATAATTAACATGCTTCTGTAAGAGTACTTGATTGACTGCAATAATAATATTCCCACAAGAATATAAAAGTTAACTTTTTGCATCTAGTTTTGAAGTAAAAGTCTCTAACTGCATAAATCTTCTCAGTAAAACCCTCATATTTGGCTGTGTACAAATAAAATAGATTTTCAGAATGTAATACCATAAAGAATACATAAACATATACAAAAAGAAACAAAACCAGGAAAGGTCACATTTACATTTACTGTATTTTTGAAAATGATCAAATAAGAAAATGTTCTGACATCACATATTCTGAAAGAAAAGCCATGTATAAAACCCGAATTTAGGAAATGATGTTAGACTATATGTATCAACAGATTTAAACTTGAAGATTATGTGTAAACATTTAAATCATGTGTAATTGCAAATTAATATTGACATTACATGTACATTATATTCAATACTTAAGTACTGTGGTTGCCAGAATTTTACGGCAAAAACACGGTAGCAACATTTTACAGGGAATAATTTACAGGGAATTCTGGGAATGTCAATTTACAGTTATTCACTGTAAATTATACATTCTTGTTCCACTTTTAAACACTGTATGAAATTGTGTGACCAAATTGTAAAATACTATGAACTGTTACAAATGTGTTTTTACATAAATGTGGTCACGTAGTATGTTACCTGTTTCCATTCGAGAACTCAAATGCACAGTTATACATTCCGACAATCGCCTTCTTGTCATCGATGCGGGACAACATGTAAATGACTGAGGTGTAGGTGACAACAAGGTCCAGGTAGTTCTTGGTGAGGTCAAAATTTGAAAGCTGAAATGGATTACGACCACAGGTTAAAGTAAAACCATCTCTGCCTCCCTTATTTTCTGTCTTCTCTTCAAGAGTCGTACTTACGATGTTAAAGAAGCACTGGCAGGCATCTATTGTGTTGAGCAACTCATAAACATTGTCCTAAAGACAAAAGATATGTGTAAATAAATTAATACTGATTAAAAATTAATTTAAGATAAATAATACTGATTCTATAACAAGAATGATGAAAGTACATAGAAACTACATATACATCAGTTTACATATACTGTTTTATTACAAATACATTGTTAGTAAAGCATTAGGTAATGTGTAAAGCATAACATTAATGTTTAAATTTTAAATCTGCTGGCAAAAAAAAAAATTTATTTTAAGTAAATTTTTATATTAAGGCACTATGCCATAAACCTCACAAACATTTCATCAACAAATCTATCAAGTTTTTTCCTTAGAAATATTGTTGTAATGTGCTGAAGTCAGCTGCTAGCTAAGTTAGTGGGACCTTTTTAGGTTTAGCTCCAGTAATATTCAGGATTTACCTTGCTGATGTAATATTCCAACACTTATTCAAAGTCTGTCATATTCCAGTATCTCATGACAAATGTGTGAAAGATGTCAAATGAGGATATCTTAATATCCATGGTGATTTTTTTTTTTTTAACATTGCCTCTTTTAAAAGAATTTCATGTCAAGCATTAGCAAACGGTGACTAGCTTTTTACAAGTCAGGGCCTAAATTAAGAGATACATTTACATTTCATAATTACGTAGACATTTTTAGTCATTGCTACTTATATTTTAGTGTCTATTTAGTGCCATTGTTGGTGGAAGGAGGCAGTGAAAACAGCCTTTGTGTTCAGTTTAAATAAACACTGCACACCTGTATCCAAAACAGCTTACAAATGAAGCTTACTTGTTTATTGCAAATAGTTGTAAAGATTTGTCTTCCTCAGTTCAAGTAGATTAAGTTGTAAGTTGTACTTGCATAACAAGAAACCGCTGCCTGGTGATATTACCAAGATAGCCACCAAATTAACTTGACTTAACTTGACAAGGAGTTTAATCAGTTGACATTCTTACCCTGAACTCCATGACATCTAAGAAGGACTCATAGTAACTATGCAGGCCCTCCAATATAACAGACTTCTGCTTCTGTATACTGCTCAGATGTTGCTGCAGAAACGTGAATGAGAAAAAGGTAAATATTCAACATTTGAGCCAAAATGTTGACAACAATGAATCACTTTTTATCTGTGAATACTTACACTGCCACCCCTAATGTCAACATTGGGAAATTTTCTGTTGATGTATTTTACAGCAGACTCTGTGCTTTTGTCAATGAAGTATGATGGTCTTCGCTTTGGGTCTGTGCATACCTGAAAAAAAAGGTATACGTGATTCAACCTAGAATGCAAAATCACATAAACATGCCAAACCACATTAAAAAAAAAAAAAAACGTTTTTGCCCCTTGATGTTGAATGGTGACCCAGGAAAGCACTTAACATGAGTGACTATGCAGTATGCACAGATCCTCATTTTGATCTATTCTCTATACAGATTTAAATGTTACAATACAGTTATTATTACTACTAAGTATAGCAGCAAAACAGCAGTCAAAACTGAGAAATTAAAGATATTTATAGATCTTAGGCAAAATGGTTAAAAACATTCCTAAATACAATAATTTGTAATGTGATTTAATTGCTTATCACTTTTGACCAATAGGTGGCGCTGTGACCAAATTGCTATGGTGTGGTCAGTGTGGGGTGACGATGACACACACAAAGTTTAAATGATAATGCTTTGGTGCATTTATTACATAAAATCCATAAATTTTGTTGCCATGCTCTGAACAAAATCTGAATCGAATTGAAAATCAGACCAATACTCTATTACGAGTTTACAAAAGGAAGAAAAAAAAGTAATGCAATATGCGGATGTGGATTAGTCTTTTAGTAGCTCTGTAGTGACTTGTAACACTGGTTCTGAGACAGACAGGAAGTGCAGCCTGTTTGCAGTGTGTGTGAGAGAGATGTGGTTTACAGAAAGGCCTGATAGGTCCTGTTCGTTTCCTGTGTGCACTTCCTCTTTCTCTACAAAACTGAGACAGAACTTACTTTCTTCTAAAAACATGACAAAATACAATACATAAATGATACTTTAAAAATCCCTCTGAATAAATAAATATAATGTTCTTTCAAATCCCATCTGTATGATAAAAACACATAGAAAAGGAAAAAGCAGCTAGAGATTAGAGCATCGTTTGGTTCAACAAACAAAGCAGTTAATTCAATTCAGTCTGTTGAGAATCAATCACATATGAACTGCGAGTGAAAAAAAATCAGCCCTGCCTATATCCGTCTTTTTCGTGTGTTTGTGAATATTTCAAGCATCCTTTTTCCTCTCACCTTTTTAATGTGGTTCATCCTGATCAGCACTCCTTGACCCCGCTCATTGAGTATGACCAGTTTTTCAGCCAGTTTGAACTGGTAGGCCATGATTCTTGTCCAGATGATATGATCCTCAGTAAAATAATGAACGCTGTGGTCTTCAGAGATCAAGGAGACGCCAAATCAACATTGACACCCATTCTGTAGAGAAGGCGGTGCTTACAGAGCTTCCGCTCTACATGTCTTATGACACATCTCAGCACATTCACGCTCAACTTCTCACATTTTGATTGAATTCTTTGCCATTTATTGCTCTTACTGAGCAAATAAGACAGGCCAAACAGAAACCTCAAAGTGTGTCATGGCTGCTGCTTTCTCCTAGTGACTCAGTGACTTTACAGAGAAAATCAGCTTTCACTGTTTTACTGAATCCTTCATTGTCCACAAATCCATGTAATCAAGTGAACAAATGAAACGTGTTTAGTGCTTCAGTGAAATAAAGATGTTCTGTTAATATAATACTGGTGAGTAAATTGCACAAACAGAAAAAAACAATGCAGGACACAGCGAGCGACTAAAGGCCAGGAACAACATAAAAATACTCTTTTTCACAGTCTATATTGGTTTTATTTTTCATGGATATTTATGGAAACCTGGAAAATACGCCAAGGGTGTATGAGATCACGATCCCCATTAGCCAAAAACAGTGACCTAGTCAAATTCTGAAGGACAAAATCAAAAAATGGTGTTCCCTTTCAGCAAGACAATGCGCCCTGCCACAAAGCAAAAATGGTTCAGGAATGAATTATGGAGCACAGCAACGAGTTTGAGGTGTTAACTTGGCCTATAATTTCCCTAAATCTCAATCCAATAAATCTGAAGGTCAATGAAGGCCTCACCCCGCAACTTACAGGACTTAAAGGATCTGCTGCTAACATCTTGGTGCAAGATACCACAGCACAATTTCAGAGATCTAGTAGAATCCATGCCTCAAAGGTTCAGGGCTGTTTTGGCAGCAAAAGGGGGACCAACACAATATTAGGAAGGTGGTCATAATGTTATGCCTGATCAGGTATGTCACGATAGAGAAGACAATTGTGTGTTTAGCTTAGAACACACTTATCATAGAATAATAGAGTCAAGAACAGAGTAATAGTTTCAACCCAGGAAAGATTCAGACACACTATCTCTTGATTAGAAAAACTACTTTAGTTAACATGAACTACGAATGAACAATACTTCTACAGCATTTATTAATCTTAGTTCATGTTACATTTACATTAACATTTACATTTATTCATTTAGCAGACGCTTTTATCCAAAGCGACTTACAAATTTGGAATACAACAAGTGATTCATCCTAAGGAGGCAGATCAACATAGGAAGTGCTCAATACCATATATTAGGCGTTGTTAAATGAGTACAGGCTAGAAAGGGAAGATCAAGAAAGAGAGGAGAACAAAGTTTTTTTTTTTTATATATATATTATTGAGTCAAATAGTGTCGAAAAAGATGGGTTTTCAGCAGTCACTTGAAAGCTGTTAAGGAGTCTTCATTCCGGAGAGGGGTGGGAAGATCATTCCACCAGGCAGGAACGTTGAACGAGAATGTTCTGGAAAGTGATTTCATGCCTCTCTGTGGTGGTACAATGAGGCGTCTTTCTCTAGAGGATCTCAGACTTCTGGAGGGAGTGTAGATACGAAGTAGTGAATGGAGGTAGGCAGGTGATGAGCCGGTGGCTGTCCTATTTGCCAGCATCAGTGTCTTGAATTTGATGCGGGCTGTAACCGGTAGCCAGTGCAGGGATATGAAGAGTGGTGTGACATGGGCCTTTTTGGGCCTTTCATTGAAGACCAGTCGTGCTGCTGCATTCTGAATCATTTGTAGAGGTCTGATTGTACATGCTGGAAGACAGTAGGGAAATACATTACTTCAATTCCACTGTGGTACCGTGTTGCCATATGGAAACATTGATATTTTCTCATTTCAGAGTAAAACTATGTTAGATAATGTTGATTTGTAAATAAAATATGTAATTCACTAACCAAAGATAATGCCTTGAAAACCTTGAAAAAAGATGTTCAGAAATTAGGTTAACAAAGCCATTTCTGGAGCACATCAACAGGTGTCCTCCATGTGAGGGTGATAGTGGAAAAAAATGTTTTGCAGGAACTCTCAAGCACATCATTGACTACCTTAGGGCTGGCTCTTTTAATTACCATATTCCAATATATTGTATTTTAATCTAACAGTCTACTAATACTGAATCCTTCCATATTGTTGTGGCTTACAAGATAGCTATGACAACTTGTAATCCAAGTATTGTGAAGACCTGGCCCGTTTTCAGAAATTGAATATCTAGATCTTTTTGCTGCTTGTGATAAATGATTGTTCTTGTGGAACTGATAAAACTAGCTGTTCAGCCCATTTTGAGTTCATCAGAATGACTGCAGTCACATACAGCTGTTCAGAATCAGCTGATTCCAGCAGTGAGCCAATGGGTGGATTTCACTCTAGGGAAGTCAAGTTTTAGCTTTGCAATCACAACCTTTTTCTCCTGTCAAAACTGAAGCCCCACCAGTAGTTCCTCAAAGCAGTGGTACGCTCTTTCAGTTCAACCATATCTAAAATCATCACACCGTTTTCATTTCCTGTGATATGTGCTCTGTGATCTTTAGTGTTCTGAGGGGTGCATGTGTTTTACTCAGTAGCTTCATTACAGAAGTTTTAACTTTTCTTTTGCACTTATGCATGCGGTCCTAAATTTGCTTTTTCATGGACTACATTGGCATTGATTTCTGTTTCCGTTAGGACGTGTTTCCTCTGTTTGTAAAGGTACACTGTTAGACATTTCTGTAATTTCTACAGTTTTTTACTGTATATCACCCAGTATAAAACAGCAAATTCCCTTTAAAGTAAATAACTGTAATTCCCTTTGCATCATGGGAATTTTCTGTGACGTCAAACACCACATACAGAGACTAACTGTATTTTTAAAAATTGAGGTATACTACTGTATTTGTGGTAACGACCTCTTTGGCGCCACTCCATTGAGATAATTCTTTTCCTCATTTCTTTTACATTTTGACTGACAGGATTTTGCGGCACAGGAGTTTATCCTTCGTTTCAGAAACAGTGCGAGTGGAACAGCGTATTTAGAGTACTACAGAACTTCAGAAATATACTGGGCCACCAGTTTACTGTCCTGCATCTATTGTGGATAGTTTCATGGATTATAATGGTTTCTATACTGTCTTTTGTCGCGTCGCGCCGCTCGCGTCTGAGGACACGGAACCAGCGAGGCAGCGCCGGGGGTTTCCCCCGGGGATGGAACCCGAGAGCGGGAGAGTTCCGGAGAGCATCTGCGCTGTGTATTGACGCACCTTACAAGCAAGCAAGGTAAAATATATATATTTTTGTGATTTGTATGTCTGTTAGTGTGTGGTTTGTCAGATTTTTGCCCAACAGTTTAACCTAGTAACATTTATTCGTCAACATTATGGTACATAAACTTTACCACAATATAAACTGCGCTGTAGGCTACTTTCAATTAACAAACGACGCTGTCAGCTTATTAAATTACCAAATAAAATTATTTTAACGCGCAAAGCATAATCTTATATTAACAGTAAGTTAGCTAATGTGAAATTTTGTTCAGGTGTTATTTAATGTTCAGCATAGCCTATAGTTGAGAATACAAAATCGTATGTTAACAGGGGCGGATCTAGAAAATTATTCATGGGGTGGCAAGGGGGTGGCATGAAAATTATGAGGGGTGGCAACACTGAAGCAAGCATCCTTGCATGTTTTTTTTGTGGATTCAAGGAACGCTATTCTTATTCGGTGTATACACCAGGGTGCACATTTTTACATTGTCCTATAAAAATTAAATAAAAGCTGATGTGTGATTGACTTGAACCTGATATCTGGATTGGAAAGTCAGATTTAATTAGATGGTATGGTATATTTAACTTCTCTTTACTGAGTTCTATGCAAACCTGTAGCAAGTTTAAGTCTATGCCAAGTTTAATTTACAAAGCATGACAAACAATGCAGACTGCATATGGATACAAAGTCTCAGTGGATCAAGTTTCCTTAAGTAAAAAACACATAATAAATATACAGAAACCACATTTAAATCACCAACAAATATCTTCAAAATGAATAAAATAAAACACAGTATTCAGTGCAACAAGAGCAACAAAATGACCTTTTAAAGTATTCAAATATCTTGGAGGAGACATGAAAACAAATTCAATAATTTTAGTGCAAGTAAAGCAACAAAAGTCCCTTTAAGTCCAAGTATCTCTTCTTTTTTAACAAACCAACAAATTTGCATGGACCGAAAACTAAATAACAAGGTTATGACCAACAGTTTATTTAACCATTCACACGTCAAATTCAAGCACTTTCAAGGTGCATTTTCAAGATTTTCCAGCACTGTGGTAAATGACATGTTCACATACATGAGTTCTTCATTTTAAAACTGATGTTATTGTGCTATTAAAAAACAACTGTCTGGATTGCATATAACATTGCCTAATATAAATAGCCAACATACAGTATACAAATTATATAATTTAAAATATTTAATTAATATAATTTACAGAGTATCTCCAGTATTTTTATTTTTGTATTTTTTAAGACCTGCACAAATAAAAGTAATACTGAATGAGTGGGGTAGGGCAATGTCTATGGTAACATATTAATGACTGGTATAAAATGACTGTAAAAAAACGATACTAAACTAAAATTCTAAAACTTGCAGTTCAAAAACAAGTTTTTCACAAATACATTTCACATTTTAGCCTAAAAGTACTAAAAGGTAGTCAAAAAGAAGCTATAAAATTAATTATAACATTAATTTAACTAGCCCAAATAAAAAAAAGACAATATTTTTAAATATAGAAAATCAGATAGGAGTCTAAATGGCAATCAAAAATATTTTTAACACACAAACAAACAAATATGAATAATTTTTTTTTTTTTTTTTTTTCACTATTTACAGTGCATCTGCAGAATTTTAAAATATCAATTTAGGGCAATGTATGACCCTTTTTAAGAGCTGCACAAGTAAAATGAACACAGTATGAGTGGGGTTGGACAATGTAACATACTGTATTAAGCCATAAAATGACATGACTTATGCTGCGTTCACACCAAACGCGAATATGCGTCTAGCGCGAGTGATTTCAATGTTAAGTCAATGGTAAGACGCGTTTACGCGCGTCTGGAGTTCTTGCGGCGCGAATTGGCGTTTAGCGCGGCGCGGTAGACGCGAATTCGCCTCATTCGCGCGTCTAGTTCGCGCGAATAGCGCGAATTGAGCGTCTGGCGCGTTACGCGCGATACGCGCGAATTGTGCTTTTTGTGCATCATGCGTTTGACGCGAATTCGCGTCTGCCGCCCGAGTTGAAAAATCTGAACTTCTGCGTCAATTCGCGCCGCGTTAACCAATCAGGAGCCTGCTTGATGCTGTGGCGGCAGGCCCGCCCGGAGTCACTCATTCAAATATGAAACATGAATACTAAATGCCTAGTGCGGTTCTAATGCACAACAAAGCAAGTGTTTTATCACATATATGACACATATTCATTTTGTATTGAATGCTATTTAATCCATATCTAAATCTTAATTATATGAAACATATAGAACAATAATAACTATAATAGTGTGTATACTTTAGTGTGTCTGGATAGTGTTGTGTGAGGAAAATAAAGAAATCACAGGACAGGTTAAATACTTTTGGAGGCTGGCTCCATTTATCATCAAAACAAAAATAAATAACAGATTTTACAGTAATAACCTGAACAAAAAAATGGCACAGACCTATAGAATTATTATACATCAAAAGAGGAATGACATAAACGAGTAGTTCACTTTTAAAATGAAAGTTCTGTCATCATATACTGCTCCAACGCACAGAGGGAAGTTCCGCCGCTCCTGAAATCCCCTCGCTCCGATGCGGGAAAGCAGGTCATCGAACTGGGCGCGGGACCGGCGGAAGTACCGCTGAAAGCGGCCGTCATCCAGGCGCAGCTCCTGGAGCAAGTGATGAAACTCGCCGAACTGGGTTCGCCTCCGAAGGTCTGGTGGACCCAAATACGGCGACGATGATCCGTGCGCGGCTGTTCTGCTCTCCAGAGCAAATAACAGAGCGGTGACTCTCTCGATAAATGACCGAACAACAACAGAATCTTGTAAAAAAGATGGCCGCCAACGGGGTTTGAAACTTTCGCCTCTGACGCGCGTGCCGCGCGTAAAAACAAAAGTTTGAAGCG
>NW_027394585.1:0-15278 GCF_049309525.1 Garra rufa | reverse complement strand
AAAAAAACAGCTAAAATAAGCGGTGCATTATTCAGTGTGCTGCATGTAACACAGGCTCATTTCACCTGCCAAAACACACGACCAGGCTAAAAACAGACATACAGTTTTTATTTATGAAATGGTACCATGCAAATTAATCTATTATTAAATAATTTAAATAAATGAATAATGATATTAATATTATTAATGAAGAAATTAAATATATATACACAATTTATAAAAGTATTTTTATTCAGAGAAGGTGGTTACATTATTTTATTATAATAATTTATCATCATTAAAATGTACTCAAATAAATGTATAATTAATATTATTACTATCTATTCATATTTTAGGTAGGGTGGGTGGTTATATTATTTTATTTATAATTTACTAGATTTATTTAATTGAAATGCATAATTAGTGTTATTGTAGAAATTACATAAACTATATATTTTGTGTAGGGAACTTGATTATATTATGTATGATTTTATTTACCATTTTGATTATATAATTATATATGTATTATTATCATATAGTATTATTATCTCGTATAGAATATTAATGTGTTATGTAATTAAAAAAATAATTAAAAATAAATAAAATAAAGTAATGCAAGTTGCATGCATACAATGCATATTAATAAATTGTGACACATAAACAAATAAAATAAATTAAGCTTTTAAATGATATAATTTGAATTATAGAAATTAGATATCTAAACTGCTACACTTCTATATATATACTTCAATACTTCTATCTTCTATATATATAAGATGAAGATGATTTTATATATATATATATATATATATATATATATATATATATATATATATAAATTATCGATCTATAAAGATAATATATAATGAAATAGTAATGAACTAGTTCTACACTATATATATATATATATATATATATATATATATATATATTCTGATTTGTAACTAATAAAATAAATCTCGATTATCTATAATATAGTATTATAGAAATTAAATATCTACTAAATATCTAATATTAACTTCAACACTATATATAAATGGAGATTATATATATATATATATTCATTCATTCTTGTTTTTTTATCTATCTATCTATCTATCTGTAAAGATAATGAATTATCTATCTATCATTTCTCTAACAATAATACATTTTCATTGTGTAAACAAACTTATTACTGTATAAATTAGGAGAACTTTATTTTTTATTAATTTACTTTTACATACACTTTTGTATAAACAGGCAGTAGATTTTACTATTAAGAAAATATTACATGCACAGTAAAATGGCATAATGAGTGTCAAGCGCTGTATCTTTGTGTCATTCTTCATTTAAAAGCGTATTATTTAAAATCCCTATCCTTTCATGGATCTCTCCGCCTTTCTCCTTCATAACCTGTTTTTCTTACACCTTATTTCCTTCTAATTTCTCTCCTTTTGTGGCTTTTCTATTGCCCGTCAGATCGTTGGAGCTGCAGGCAGCACAATCGCTCGCTGAATATTCCAATCCTCCGATAAGGCGAGGGAATGCTGGCCTGTTGCATTGTGGGTAATACGGTTGTCTATTGTTCTGTGAAAGGGTTCCATTGAGGAGTCTGTGTCTAGCGGCAGATAAAATCGTAACACGGCATGGACACACTGCCTGATAACGGCACGATTCACAGCGCGCACACACACACCGCAACAAGCTTAAACTGATCTGGATAAGAGTGTTTTAACGAACAAATATCAAAAGAGCCCACCCACAAGTATCAATGATATTTTGGTCTCTAGATACAGACTTTTTCCACTAGTTCATCATCTTCCAGGCAGAAATCACAGGTATGGTTGCATAGAAAACATATAACACACAATTTATAGGATGAAATTTAGAGTTACAGGTTTGTTTTAGAGCTGCAAAACAATTAGTTGCGATTAATCAATTCAAAATAAAAGTTTATGTTTGCATACAGTACTATATGTGTGTGTACTCTATATATATTATGCATAAATAAATACACACATGTATATATTAAGAAAAAATATGTTAGTTTGATTTATATGTAAAATATATTTAAATATATACATATATGTGTATTTATATATTGTACACACACATATAGTAATAAATATATTGTACACACACATATAGTATGCAAACAATCTTTTATTTTGAATCGATCAGTTTTTCCAGAAATTACATCCCAATATGTTTTATATACTGAATAATCATGTACTCAGTGCTGTCAAATCGATTAATCATGATTAATCGCATCTAAAATTAAAAAATGTTTGTGTTTATATAATACTGAATGTGTGTGAGATGAACAAACTTTTATTTTGGATGCGATTAATCGCGATTAATCGATTTGAAAGTACTAGTACTAGCACTAGTACTAATAGCAGAGAAAGCAGAGAAAGTTACCAGTCAAATAACTTTAAATGTGCAAAAAAAACAAAACAAATACAAAATAAAATAAATATCTCAAATACTTACTGGTTTCATGAATAAATTAACAAAAAATTCTAATAAAAATCTCAGATTATGATGTAAAAATCGTGAATTTAAAGACACTTTTGATGCTCAAATTGTCCCTCCTCATTACTATTAAAATCAATAATAAAAAAACCTAATATTAATAAAAATACAGAAGAAAAAAATAACAAATTTTTGTTATTAATTTCTTAATTACACAGGAAAAAGTGACGATGATAGGTAAAAAACATTTTTTTGCAAATTTAACAAACAGTTAAAAAATTAAATTAATAAAAAATAAAAATGTTCAAAAAAGTAGTTAAAGAGAAGCAGTAAAAAATGTTTTATATACTGAATAATCATGTACACATTAGTGCTGTCAAATCGATTAATCGCATTTAAAATTAAAAAAAGTTTGTGTTTATATAATATAGGGCTGCAACAACGAATCGATAAAATCGATAAAAATCGATTACTAAAAGCGTTGGCAACGAATTTCATAATCGATTCGTTGTGTCGCGCGACGCAGAGACATTTGGTTGTTATTATATATATATTTAAAAAAATTGAGCGCAGAGTGGAGTGGACACATTCGGTCTCTCTCCCGCACTGATGCCAGCAGAGTTCGGCACCTCATAAACTGTGTTTCCATCCAAAAATGCGAATTTAACTTATGCGCAAAACTGGAACATTTGAGCATAAAGCACCGTTTCTACATTATATATATATGCTGCCCCGATTTATATCAAACATGTTTGATATTTAAGCCTACTTTGGCTAGCGTACTTTCACAGCAGCCAATGCTCGATCGCAAAACAGCTGGTGTACGGGTCGTTGGATAGTGGAGATGGAGAAAACTACTTCTATAGTTTTTGTAACACTGTCTGTCTGTATAATGTGTCGAAAACATACCACAACCGTAAGGAGAAAGAGGAGCTCTGCTGAGGTGAAATCGTCTCAGTTTTGAATAGGGCTGTGACGGTGGCACGTTGTTTTTTTATATATAGCCTACACTTCAGTCAGCTAACAAGCAGCCTAAAAACGCTAAAATAAATCAAAGAAATAATATATTTAATTAAGAAAGTAGCCTAAGAATATTATATAGGTTATTAAACAAACATTCCTTGTAAAAATGTCCGACAGCTCATCAATTTTTGGCCGACTGAATTTCCAGTCCGACTGTCTTTTTTTCTCTTTCTCTTCCTCATTACACAGCTGCTGATTTTAATAGCAAAGTGATTACATTTATTTTCGTTCCTTTAGTTTATAAAGTTAATTTAGAGATATATTTGGAACACTTTTTGTTTGTTAAATTCAAGTTTTTGTTTTTTAAAGTTATACTAGCAAACAGCGGCAGACAGATCAAAAGCCTGCTTAATTCATCGCGATTTAAATTAAAATCCATTGATATAAAAAACTTAAAACATATCACAATATTAGTTTAATCATTCAATCAAGATAATTCCAAAGTTTGTGCGGAGAGGAGCGCGCTTTGCAGCGCATGGAGACGCCAGTGCAATGTGGAATTTCTTTTTTGCTCATAAAGGTAAGAGTAATTTACCACCCGGGCCGGAACTGTAAAGGGTCTACCTTAGTTTGTGTGTACTAACAGTATCAACAAAATGTGCTCTTAAAGAAAACAAACAGAATACGCTTGATATCTTTGGTTTAAACAGGATCGCTTCACAATAATTAACCGAAACCCAGGTAATTGCCTCACAAACACAATATCTATAGAAAGCTTTAAATTATTATTTTACTATAAAACGAAATAATTAAAATCGAAAACAAAACTCTTTCATTAGCTAATCCATAAAGATGCATTAGGCATTAATGAGCAGATGGCAGGATCGTCAATTTCATCTTTGCAACACTGAATCAGAAAATACTAGTTTATTAATAAGTAATTCGAATATTTTCTTAATTTTTGCCTTGACACATTCATGGTAATTACTTTTGCTGGGGCTTTGAGGCCAGTTTTGCGTGCATTTGAATGCGGAACTCTTCCAGCTGGTCGCTGCTGATGGCAGGACACTAAACACCGCCGTGGCAGAATGAATGTAGCAGAAAGTTAGTCAAGTTATCCCGTTCCAGCGTGCAAAGTCACATGACTTTTTTAATGCGCACTGAGGAATTTAATTTGAGAGGCTTCTTGATGGGAAATGCAGCATGTACACCACAGCAAGCCGCTGTCTTGACTGATAGTAATTTTAGTTTATTTAGTCTATATATTTGGCAGATGTAAAGCATACATGTGTATGTTTTTTGTGTTAGTCCATTTTTATTTTATTATTATTATTATAACAGTTCAAGGAGCAACATGTTCGTGCACTTTCTAAAGATTTTAGTTCTGTTTTTGAATAAAGGGTTGTAAATCCCTTGTTTTTTATCCGATTCATCGATTAATCGAAAAAATAATCGACAGATTAATCGATTATTAAAATAATCGTTAGTTGCAGCCCTAATATAATACTGAATACGTGTGTGTACTGTGACATACATGTATATATTTAAGAAATATATGTAATATATATTTATATTAATACATATAAATATACACAGTACATGCAGATAAACAAACTTTCATTTTGGATGCGATTAATCACGATTAATCGATTTGAAAGCACTAGTACTAATAGCAGAGTACAATTTTCTTATTAATAACAAATGTGCAAAAACCAAAAAAGTCAGTCAAATAACTTCAAATGTGCAAAAAATAAATAAATTAAAATACAAAATTAAAATAAATATCTGATTTTGTGTATATATATAAAATTATAATAAAGTCAATCTCAGATTATGATGTAAAATAATCGTTAAAGACACTTTGATGCTTCAATTTTCCCTCCTCATTACTATTAAAATCAATAATAAACAACCTTAATAATATTATTAAAAAATAAATAATATTAATATAAAAAATAATGTTAATAAAAATACTTTAATATATAAAAAAATAACTTTAATATATAAAAAAATAACTTTAATTTGTGTTATTAATTTCCTAATTACACAGGGGAAGTCTGCCAGGATGATAGGTAAAAAACAGTTTTTTTTGTTTGTTTTTTTAATTTAACAAACAATTAAAAAAAATATTATTATTATTTATTTGTATAGCACTTTTCATACATAAATGCAACTCAAAGTGCTTCACAGGCATGAAAGAAACATTAAAAAACATCAATATAAGATAATCAAAACTTTAAATGATTCAACAAGTATAAGCAAATCAAAATAAAAATGTAATAACTACATAAATACACAGAAAAGAAAAAAAAGTATGACATGGATATTAGTGGACTCTCTCACTTCATTTGTTAGACAGTTCCAAATTTTTGGAGCATAGTGACTAGAAGTCCTGCCAGATCGCTTGAGATTTACTGTGTGATATGTTAAAAGTCCAGCACTAGAGGAACGTAACATTCGGTTGGGAATGTATCTTGACAAACAGTCGGAAATGTAAGAAGGTGTCAGGTTATGTAATGCTTTATAAACTAGTATAAGAATCTTAAAATCAATCCTTTGGTGCACTGGTAACCAATGTAATTTCATTAAAACCAGTGTAATATGTTCTTGTTTCTTCAGTTTCATTAATACTCTACCTGCTGCATTTTGTATCAATTGCAGCTTAACTATAGAACCCTTAGGTAAACCAGTATACACAGCATTACAGTAATCAAGTCAAGAGAAGATAAATGTATGAATTAGTTTCTTAGCATCATTAAAAGATAAAAAAGGGTGAATCCTGGCAATGTTTCTCAAGTGATAGAAGCATGTTTTTGTAACAAGAAATAAAACTAATAAAAAATAAAAATGTCCAAAAAAAGTAGTTAAAGGGGTCCTATTATGCTCCTTTACAAAGTCTTTATTTTGTTTTTGGGGTGTACTTGAACATGCTGTCATGCTTAGTAGTTCGAAAAACGCATTTTTCACATAATTTACATTATTACAATAGCTTTCTCCCCAGGCTGACACAAACGGCTCGATTAGTTCCGGGTTCCACCTTCCAGCAAACTAGATTAAAGTGATTCTTATTAGGGCTGCATGATATTGGGAAAAAATTACATTGCAATATATTTTTTTCTTGCGATATATATTGCGATGTGTACAAATTCATTTATGTTCACCAGGTTGTTTTGAACTGCTTAAAAATCAAATAATAATTCAAGAATAATTGGGGTAATTTTGTAAGCATTTTCAAAGAATCAAAAAATGTAAAAGTACAGTATAATCAAAACCCTGAAATAAAATACTTTTTAAAGCTTATTTTGGGTAGTTTCATAAACAGTTTGACTCACCTTATTCACTGTCAATTCAGGCAAATCAAGGCTCTAATATGAAATTAATAATGAATGTTGCTTTTACCCTGATGAAAGGGAAATCAGCTTCTTTCTTTAACGAAAAACATTAAAAGCTTAGCCAAGATGGAGGAACAGCTGATCATAGCTGTTACAGGGATAACATTTTTTAGCAGCAGAGCTACTGCAAGCAATTTTTAGTTTTGGAAATCCATTTATCTTTGTTTATTTATCTTTGCTGAAACTTCCGCGTCTTTAGGAGAACGCGGGTCATGGTTGCTTAGCAACAGCAGACGCCACTCTGCCACTCAAGTTACAGAACGCTTTATGACCGACGTTGCGTATCTTTTTGCGACCAAATCTTCCATTTCGGCGCTTTTCTCCCGTCCCGCGCTCATTTCGCCATGCGCACGCAGAGACTGTATGCATGAAGTAGGTGAAGCAACGTGTGCATTGTAGTTTTTAAAGAACCTTTAAACATGAGTTAATTACTTTATTTTAGACAAATATAGATCCGTGAATTGAAAGTTTAGAAATATAGAAAGTACATTTTTAAATCTGACACACATAAATTTTTTTTTTGCCCTGCATCGTGACTGCCACGATGTGACTATCGCGCATGCGTACATCGCGATGACGATGCTGAAACGATCTATCGTGCAGCCCTAATTCTTATGTTTTAAATATGGATATTTGTTTTACAAAAACACATCTGATCGCTAGAGGAGGCTTTTACCGACCGCCCCGGAGCCATGTGAGGCACTTTTTTTTATTATGGATCGACGTATTTTCAGTCTATGCTGTTCTATGAGTGCCAGAATTGATTTAATATAACTCCGATTGCATTCGTCATAAAGAAGAAAGTCATATACACCTAGGATGCATGAAGGGTGAGTAAATAATACGCTATTGTTGGTCCAATCGTCAGCCTGCGAGATGGAGGATACGTGATATTATCATTATTGTGCTAATGTAATTATTTGCATGCCCGAAACCATAAGGCTAGTGAAGCTATCAACACTGTATGATGAATAAATCTCTTACCACACACTGCACGTCTACAGCGAGGCACCGACGCGTCCACGGATGATCACTAGTCAATGTTCGTGTTTACATCAGCCGCGACTCTGCGTGTGTTTGGACCCTCTACAACACACGTGAACGGCTACCGGAGCAGTTCGCGGACCCTTTAGTTAAAGCTTGCGTTTAAACGAGCCGACCTACGGCTCGCTGTAGCATCCCAAAAGCGTCCGTCCATAATACATGGCTAAAGTTAGGCGAATCCCCCACCCGCCAACGAATTGAATTTCAGTAGGCGGGACTTACATTGTGACATAATAGCCTCCGGAAAACAAACGCTGTAGTCCAAATGAGTCGTTTCGTTGTAGTTCTTGAAAAGGGATTTTTTAAAAACTAAATATTTCCCTTTGGAGTGGACTTTGAGATTTGTAACTTTGTAGATGTTTTTTATGACCAAACATACACACCACACACTGGCTAAAGTTTAAAAAGTGAAAAAGCATAATAGGACCCCTTTAAAGAGAAGCAGTAAAAAAGAAAAAAAAAGAAGACATTTTAAAGCTATAATTATCTATCCTTTAACAAAGGTCCAATAATTGTGCTGTGTAATAATGAATTAAATTAATGGATTTTTTCTGCCCTCGTAACACTGATGCCATCTTTAACAAACAACGCTAATAAACAGATCACAACTGCATTAACAGCACTGATGAATTTCACACTAAACACATCTCTCCTTACTATTTCAGCACATCTTGTCCTACATTTGTTCGTTTTTCCCCTCTTTCTATCCTTATTTAAAAATGTTTTTAAATAAGCGCTTTTCCAGGAGAGAGCCGAAGAGCCGCTGGCCCTCTTCAGAGCCGTCCTGAGAGCGGCCAATCAACAATCAGCCACTGCCGTCATAACCCTGTTATTTGCGACCCCGTAATCATTTCCATCAAAACGCAGCGATGTCCATAAAATCCGCAGACAACATCCAAATCACAGGCAACCTTTTAGAGGGGATACGCATCGAGTCAAGGACACAGAGAGAGAGAGAATTATATGGATGCACGTCAGTCCAGACATAGTCGATGCACTATAGGCTCATTTAATACACATATACATCGACCACACCAACACATAACCAGATCATCTACGAGCCATTCTGACACACACACACACACACACACACACACACACACTGTAATCACCATGCAAATGGCCTGTTAACATTTCCCAGGGATATCATTTACAATTGAAAGTGTGAATGTGCTCGAAACGTCCGGTAATATTGAAGGGGCGAAATTGTTATCTGTCATATGAGCGCAAACATATTTATACATACGGCAGACACTCAGATGGCTGTCAAAACATGCCGTCTGTTTTTACACTCTCCACCAGCAAGAGCCAAAGAAAAATAAACATTTAGTGAATTATTTACAAAAAAAAAAAAATACCATGGAGATGAAAAAGGAATGGCATATAATGCAGGTTGTGTCAGTTTTTATATACTTTAGCAGTGTTGTAAATAGAATTGCACTCATAAATACAAAAAAATTAAACTTTTTAATGTTTAACTTACACAATTACATAGAAGAGATAAAAAGCAATCCAGAAATTGTCTAGAAATTATGCCAAATTTAACATTTCATCAAAAATTATCAAAAAATTACGACACAATAAATACAAATAAATAAATACCAAGAAAAAGAGAAAGAAAAGAAATAAAGTTTTACTATTATAATCTATCCTAGATCTACTAATCTAAGCTTTTTTTTCTACTGATTTTAAAATATCTTACACAATTATGTAGAGTGGATAAAAAGCTATTCAGAAATTGTCTAGACATTACGCCAAATTTAACAAAAATTATCAAAGAAATAATGACACTAATGAGACAAAAGAATTAATAAACACAAAGAAAAGTGAAAGGAAAAAACTAAAGTTATAAACTATTATAATCTTTCCTCTTAAAACAGTCCAATAATTGGACTATGTAAAAATTACCAATGAACAAATAGTTAAGGTTATTGCTTTAAATACAGAAGTATGAGCAATGGTAGTTTTGAATGATGTCTTCTTAGCAAACATTAATGTAAGAACTTCTATTCAGAATTTGAAAAAAAAAAAAGTTCTTAAAAATAATTTTTAAATTGATTTAAAATCACATACAACACTGGCATATAAAGCAGGTTATTTCAGTTTTTATATATTTTAGTTGTGTTGTAAATAAAATAAATACATAAATACAAAATTAGAAAACTTAGAAAAAAATATTTCTACTGATTTTAAAATATCTTGAACAACTGCATAGAGGAGATTAAAAAAGCCATTTAGAAATTGTCTAGAAATTATGCCATATTTAACAAAATTTATCAAAAAATAAATACAAAGAAAAAGTGAAAGAAAATAAAGTAAAAAAGTTGTTTCAGCTTAGGAAAGTAAGTTTTCACGCTGCCTTAAAATTTTAACTTTAGTTGTACTATGTGAAAACATGGATATTTGAGTCAAGTAAACTTAAAATTTTAAGGCAGCACAAACACTTTAAGTTGAAATAACTTTTTTTTTACAGTGTAGTTTAAAAATTTATTTTTCTTTCACATATTTTGTATTATAATCTATCCTTTAAAAGCAGTCCAATAATTGGACTATGTAAACACAAACAATGAACAAATAATTAAAGTCATCGCTTTAAATACAGAAGCTAATTCTTAGCAAACATCAATGAAAAAACTTATTTTTGGAAAACCTTATTGCCAAAATCACTTACACGGATCTAAAACCACAAACAAGCTTCACAAAGTTTCAGACACCTGAGACTATAAAATAAGCAATGACAGACAAATTATGTTTCATTATATGTCATTTCAGTTTTGTTTTTTGGTGTGGCACAGAAGAAATCATGATTTTTGTGTTGTTTGCCTCAGCGTGAACGACGCCGGATTATAAACAAAAGAAAAAAGCTTGTGCTGCATGAAAAACAGGTCCCCAGTCTTCATTTTTCCACCTGATAAACAATGTTCTCTTGCAAAAGTAGGCAAGAAAAACCCTTAAGACTTCCTGCTTTTATGCTGAACTTTCAAACATGCATTAAATTATTGCAGTACTTGAATCACCGCTGCATCGACGGACTAACTAGCTGTGAAATAAACCGCTGATTGTTTTCCAAATGACTTTATGCTAAAAGAAGCAGAAGATTACGGCTGATCAACATGTGGCGCTTTACTTTATCTGAACCTGTGAGTATCAAATTTATGACAAAATGACTTGGCAAACAGCACCATTTCATTCAATGCAAGTGTTAAAAAACCTCATCAACAAATTGTGAACGTGTCCATGAGAGAAAATCTGTCGTTTTCAAAAGAGCCAGTTTTCTCTTTTCACTTCGCCTCCAGTCTCCAGTCACACACGCGCACACAGAGACGGAGAGAAAGCCCTTCATGGGGGTTTAGCGTGTGATGAGATGGGCTGTTGTCTTTTGGTGCGTGGCGAGGTGGATTTGGGGAGCTATCGATCTGAATCGCGGCTGTATGGAGGGATCGATGGAGAGGCTTTAGAGACACCTCCACCCCTGAGCCCCGTCTCCTCATTCGGCCCGGCCTGGCGACGCCGTGCGGGAGACCGCAAACTCCTCGCGGTCAGGGAACTTTCATCCGATTTATATAGACTGCGCAATCATTTACAATTATGTTCACTGCGGATGCTTTCTTACTAAAACGACTCGAAAAAGTGCACATGTGGTGTAAGTGGCAGTTACTAAAGCCGGTATCTAGGGATACAAATCAAGTAATAAGGCAAGACCTCAGGCGGCAAGACGAGAACTGCATGCCAATTACATACATGGGGCTAAAAGCGTTTCTGAGAACACCCTTCAAAATAAACCATCTTTAATGGTATTCACAGCACATTATTAGACTTGGAGAACTCTCAGATCATCAAGAAATGCTTTATAGGCATCTTTATAAGGTCTTTCAGAGATTAAAGTAACTTGGGCACTTCAAAATTCACCTATATTTTGGCTGAAAATGCCATCCAAGATGTAGATAGGTTTGTTTATCAGAACAGATTTGGAGAAATGTAGCATTACATCACTTGCTCACCCATGGATCCTCTGTAGTGAATGGGTGCCGTCAGAATGAGAGTCCAAACAGATGATAAAAACATCACAATAATCCACAAGTAATCCACACTGCTCCAGTCAATCAGTTAACTGCTTCTGAAGTAAAAAGCTGCATGTTTGTAAGAAACAAATCCATCATTAAGATGTTTTTATGGTAAACGGTTGCTTTAGGCCAAAAAATACCGTAACTCCATAATCCATAATAATGCTTCCTCTAGTAAAAAAACGTATCTTGTCTGAATCAGAATAGAAATCTGCACAGATCAAGGAATGTTTACAACAACAACAAAAAAAAAACAGTCCAAATCAGTTCTCAACAAATTATGGACTGTTATTATAGATTATGGACTAATTGTGAATTTGTTTCTTCCAAACTCGCAGTTTTTCCACTTCACAGGATGTTAAATGATAGACTGGAGTGGTGTGGATCACTTATTATTATCAGCTGTTTGGACTCTCATTCTGAGGGCACCCATTCAGAGGATCCATTGGTGAGCAAGTGATGCTACATTTCCCCAAACTTGTTCTGATAAAGAAACAAACTCATATCCATCTTGGATGGGCTGAGGGTAAGTAAAATTTCAGTTAATTTTAATTTTTGGGCAAACTATTCAAGTCACACATAAAAATGTCTAGGTTGTTATTGCATTATAAAAATAACAACAACATACTATATTGAAAAAAGGAAGTAAAGCACATAACATTTTTTAAGCAAATATTTCACAATAAAGACGTTTGTTAGGTTTGAAGTGATGCAATAAAGCTATTGTTGAAATTTATAATAAAGTTTTTTTTTTTTTTTAGAAAATTGGTATTTTTGAGGATTTTGTAGAACATGAACATGACACCATGCAAAAAAATGAAGAAACGTAACGTTTTTGAGCAGCATTTAAGCAGATAACGATAAGGTTGAAGAAAAAGACAAAGAAGCTGAAGTCGAAGCAAAAGTCGAAGTGGAAGTAATAGAAGAAGTCAAAGTAGCAGAAGTCGAAGAAAAAGTCGAAGGAGAAGTTGAAGAAAAGTTGAAGTTGAAGTCAAACAAAAAGTCGAAGAAGCAGAAGAAATAGAAGAAGTCATAGAAGTCAAAATAGCAGAAGTCAAAGAAAAAGTCGAAGGAGAAGTTAAAGAAAGAGTCGAAGAAGCTGAAGTCGAAGAAAAAGTAAAAGGAGAAGTTAAAGAAAAAGTCAAAGAAGCTGAAGTTGAAGAAAAAGATGAAGAAGCTAAAGTAATAGAAGAAGTCAAAGTAGCAGAAGCCGAAGAAAAAGTTGAAAAAATGAAGAATAAGTCGAAGAAGCAGAAGTCAAAGAAAAGGTCGAAGAAGCAGAAGTCAAAGAAAAGGTCGAAGAAGCAGAAGTAATAGAAGAAGTCAATAGCAGAAGTCGAAGAAAAAGTTGAAGAATAAGTTGAAAAAAAAGAGGTCAAAGAAAAGGTCCAAGAAGCAGAAGTATCTAATGCCATGACATTAAGATTTTTAGTTGTAATTGAAGAGAAAGTTCACCCAAAAATGAAAATTCCGTCATTAATTACTCACCTTTATGTTGTTCCAAACCCATCTCCACAACACAAATTAAGATATTTTTGACTTAATATAAGAGCGCTTCTGTCCCTCCATAAACAGCAATGCAACTGAAATGTAATTTTCATTTTTGGGTGAACTATCCCTTTAAGTGAACAAATACAGTAGCTCACGGCCAACGCAGAAGGTTTTCTGAAGAACTAGAGTGCTGTTGTAAAAGTGCAGAGTACAAGTGAAGACAAGAGATGTTAAGACTGAAAGTATTGTATACAATGCAGGTAAAGAGTCAGTTTCTCTCTTTCTTTTTCGGTGACCTTTCCATTTCTCCTTGACTTTGATACGAACTAAGCGCTTCTGCCGCATGCAGAAGTGTGATGGCTCCCGGAGAGAGGCGTCAGAATATTCAGTGAAGACGTGGTTTGCAGGCTGAGAGCTAAAGCAGCCTGAGTGTTTCTACCTGGAGGAGAGACACTCCAGTAAATTACAGAGACGACTCCAATCAGGATGCTAAAATTACAAAAGCTGAAGGGTCACCAAGGCAACCACTGGAGGTAGAGCATGCAGACGACATGCATGTTGATGTGCGCCGGACTGAAAGTATGGGACGAGATTAAGAATCATTTCATCATGAAAAAGGCTCTTACATCTCTCAGGCTGTTTGCAGCACAGCTCTCAATAGCATACTACTTATACTATTTTTGCAGTATGCAGTACTGTACATATTATACTGTGCCCAGTATGCAGACTTGTATTTTTTGCATTGCAACCTACAAAAAAATGCACAGTATACTGTATCCCACAATGCAATGCCTACAAATGTGACAAATTAAATAGCTGCCATGATTTTAACATTAGTAACATTATCTTTTCATTTTATCTGCCAACAATTTTAAAATATAAATAAATATATAAACATTGTATGAAAATGTATAATTTAGCATTTTATAAAAAATATATATAATTTTTTCTCATTTTTTCTGCCAACATTTTGAAAATAATATAAATAAAGTATAAAGTAATGCATCATATAATAATATTCAGTGTATAATAAAACAACATATATAAATGCATACATTACACTATTATCTCTTCATGCTTTATTCTTCAATTTAACATTTTTTAAAATATATAAATAGAAACAAAAATATACTATATAAACAATATATACTATTATAAAACTATTTAGTGTATAATAAACTAAATAAATAAATGATATCTTCATTTTGTCTACCAACTTTCTTTAAATAATATAAATGTATAAACTAAATGCATAATATAATAATATTTAGAGTATAATAAAACTAACAAAAAATACATATACATTATCACTTCATTTTACCTTCTAATATTTTTAAAAATAAAATAAATAGAAATAAATACATATTTTTAAAACAATGCATAACAACAATATTTAGTGTATAATAAAATAAATACATAAATAAAACAAATAATATAAATGGCTTCTCCATTTGTCTGCATTTTTAAAATAAATTAAGCTAAATATATAATTTAAAATATGTTTAAATATATACAAATATTTATAATAAATACATGTTTTATTACAATTAATAAATAAGTAAACAACATTATTTTTGAAATAAATAAAAATACAATAAATAATAATAATAATAAATACAATAATAAATATAGATAAATATATAATAAAATAAGAATATTTAGTGATAATAAACAAACTAAACAAAAAGAAATACATATACATGATCTGTTCATCTCTTCATTTACCTGCCAAAATTTTTAAAACAATATATAAATAAAACTATTTTTAATAAATTATACTAGAAAAATAGAATATATATATATATATATATATATATATATATATATATATATATTCAGCAATGCATATTAATAATGAAAAAATAAATTTTGATGTATTTACTAAAGGAAA
>NW_027394584.1:0-15301 GCF_049309525.1 Garra rufa | reverse complement strand
GTGGTGTAAATATCAATTTTATACAAGCTTCTATGAATTAAAGAAAATTAAAAAAAGAAATTAGAAACCTGCTGTCACTCTGCCTGTGCCTGTCTGTGTTCAGTCACCATTGAGTCACTGAAGAGTGACTGAAGGGGGGAGGGGTGTAAGGGAGAGAGACCAGTGGAACATGCTGTTTTGCTTAAGACCATCTTTGAGGAAGATGCACATTGCTGTAGCGTAATCGACATAAATATGTCTGATATTTTGAGAAAATATAAAGGGTCATTAAATCTTTCATTGTTTGTATTTTGCAGTTGTTGTTTTTTATTTATTTTTACTGAACTGTACCATGAACTTGTCCTATTCAGTCACATAGCAAAAGATTAAGAAAAATACAACTTTTAAGCATGAGTGATTTATCTTCATTATAGACAATATTTTCATAGTGTTATTTATTGAATATAAAATTATAATAATTAAAAATTTCAAGACAAACTTTGACAACAAAACAAACTTTGCTGTTATCTGTTCAAAACATCCGAAAACCATCATTTGAAGATCAGTTATATATATATCGCCCCATTAAAACACTCAACTTGATTTTTAAAGATATTTTGAAAGAATTAAGCGTTTATAGAGCACTTTATTGTGTATTGCTGTACACCCACATGAACTGTGTTCATGTTCATGTTAATTCACAGTACATAAACTAAAAGATACTAATTTACCTTTAAACAATATATGAATACTTTTTTTTTTAGCTTAATATTAATTAACATTAATAAATGCTATTTAATTATTGTTCATGTTAACTAATATAGTTAATGTTAACAAATGAAACTGGATGGCAACATTTTATATATTGTGTGTATGTGTCTCTGTGTTGATTTTAAAGTGTAACCCTTTCAATTCAGTAAACTTAAAATCCAAACTAGCAGAGGGTTACTGTGAATGCATTTGCCAACTGTGCACCGTTTTCCTAATTGATTCTTAGTTATGTAGCGCTTAAGAGTGATGTCTTATAACAGGAGTCACCAGCAAAGCAATATCCACATACAAATTGTACAGATAGGTAACGATTTAAGCAGAAGTGGTGAATGTAATGCAAGCAATAATAACATTTTGTTATCATCATGAATTACATGTTCTTATCATCATCATCAGAATATAGGGAAAATGTTCACATTTGGTTCACAGTTGGCATTATCTGAAGTCCTTGCAGGGGATTAGGTTTATAGCAAACTCCTCCTAGACATTTAATGAAATCAACATTATATTTGGTCAGTCTGATCTTGAGGCCTTAGAGATGTTAAATTGTGAAGATCTTGAGTTTTCATTAAAGGGCATGTCCGTGGTGGCCTGACAAAGTTTGATGTTTCTGCATAGACATAGAAGTGGTTATAACTTAGCCTGAAAATGTCTGATCTGCGACAAAATTCACAGGTTTGGTAAGAGTGCTGGCCTGAAGACACCTAAAGACCAATATTCAGATATTATCATAGCGCCACCTGTTGGCAGCAGGATATCTCATATATTTCACTAACTCAAACATACCAAGGTCAATCTGCACCAAACTTCATATGTTTGATAATAGTGCTGGCCTGAACACATCTACATGCCAATAATCAGTTATAGGCATAGCGCCACCAGCTGGCAGCGGCAAGTTTGGCACATTTAAGTGACTTTGACATATTTCTCCTACATTTACTGTTTTAAAAGCATACTGCCCCCCGTTTGCTGTTTTCCTGAAGCCACCGGTCGGCGGTGAGCCCGGGTGCGAGGGCCCGTTCATCGCTGCTCGCAGCTTTAATTATTTTTTTTTTTTCAATGTTTTGGGGGATTTCGGGGGCCTTAACATACACGAAAACTCTTGAAACTTTGCACACACATTGGAACCTGCGGCCATCAGGGCCGGACAGACTTTGACATGGGGGGGTCACCTGGGGGGGGCATGGCACAGCGTTAAAAATTGCGACTTTTGAAGGGCTCTGGAGCGCACAACGGTTGACCTACAGTCACCAAAATTCATACACATATAGACCTCATCGGGCCGAACAAATTTCACACTCATAGTCCGTGCTTCGCCAAACAGGAAGTCGGCTATTCAGGGATGTCTAAAAAGTGTATGCAATGGAATTTGAAATACTCCTACTAGGCCTTTCCACCGATGGCCACCAAACTCGGTCAGCATGATCTCAAGACATTGGGGACGCAAAATTGCCAGGGGATTTTTGATATCTCGAACGGTTTGACCGTGACGGGGCGACAAATTTATGGCGAGAAATGAGAAACAGGAAGTGCCTAATAACTTTGACATACTTTGTCTGATTTTGACCAAACTTCAGCAGTTTGTTCATCGTCTGATGCCGATCACAGAGATGTGACTATTATGAGTCAAAGTTATAGCGCCACCAACTGGCAGCAGAAAGCGTGACGTTTTTGAAACGCTTTAAACTCAGCCTCTTAATTTTACTCAATTTGCTTCAAACTTCATCACAATAATGTCAAAACACGACCGATAAGAATCTGTGAAGGGCGTTATCCATAACTTTTATCATGTTGCCATGGCAACGTGTCAAACTTTAACTTTAGTTTTTTGTGTTTTTGAGCCACTTAAAATGCTTAGAATTTCATGAAACTCAACACACACATCTGTATTAATGACAGTTAAACACTGATAAAAGCCCATAAATGGGCGTGGAGCAGGCGCTCCATAGCGCCACCTTTTGACAAAAGTTGGGGGGTTACTTTGTCCTACAGTCACCAAACTCGGTACATATATTGGACTCATCAAGCCGGACAACTTTCTAATTTACACCCATTAGCTACGACCAACAGGAAGTCAGCTATTTTTATTTAAATATGGATTTTTGGAAAAATCAAGCTGTGGAATTTGAAATACTCCTCCTAGACCTTTCCACCGATGGCCACCAAACTCGGTCAGCATGATCTCAAGATATTGGGAATGCAAAATTGCCAGGGGATTGTTGCTATCTCGAACGGTTTGGCCGTGGCAGGGCAACAAATTATGGCGAGAAATGAGAAACAGGAAATGTCTAATAATTTTGACACACTTTAGCTGATTTTGACCAAACTTAAGCAGTTTGTTCGTCGTATGATACCGATCACAGAGATGTGACTATTATGAGTCAAAGTTATAGCGCCACCAACTGGCAGCAGGAAGTGTGTTGCTTGCAAAACACTTTTAAATCAACCTCTTTATTTTACTCAATTTGCTTCAAACTTCATCAGAATAATATCAAAACACGGCCGATGAGAATCTGTGAAGGGGTCCTTAATACATCAAATGCTGTTGCCATGGCAACATGTCAAACTTTAACATTTGTTTCCTGTGTTTTTAAATATAGCTGTGAATAAATTCATATCACTCATAGCAGAATCAGACAGTTCACAGCAAACTTTGTCAACATGATGCCAAGATACTGAAGATGTTAAATTGTGAACGGCTTTGGGACATCTTGAACGGTGTTGATGTGGTGATTTATGAAAGTAACAATAAAAAAGATGAAGAGTTATTTTCATATATCTTTAAATTGCATTATTCTTACTCATCAAAACTTTTTACATATAAACAACAAGAAATTCTTAGGAAATACGTGTAGTTTCAAAATGTTATCATGCTCAGAGGCCCCAAAAACATTAAAAGTGTCACATAAATTTGTCAGATTAAAGCTCTAATACCAGGGATGAACACTAGAGGTCCTCATAAGATAAGGAATCGTTTGACCTCTAATGCTATTTAGCTCATTCTCAGTGTATAAGAATGAAAATAATCCATAGAATCAGTTGATATAGACTGTACTGTCAGTGTACTTTTACATAATTATTTTGTATAGGTGCTTAAAGAGCATTAAAATCTTTTTTTAATCTTTTAAGGAAAAATTATATGATTTATATACATATATACAATCTCACTGATAGAATAAAAAATCTTATAAGTATGACACTATACTGCTCAGTTCACTTAATTAGAATGAGAAACAAATACATCAACTAAGTTAATATGTATTTATTTTTAATATATTTGTTTATAATTATTTCACAGATGCTTATAGATCATAAATAATAATAAATATTAAAAAATGGATGTAGATCATAAAACATGGTAACTATTTAAAATAGGGTCTCTTTTGTTAACATTAGTTAATGAACTAACACAAGAACGAACAACGAACAATATATTTGTACTCGATTTTCTTCAAACTTCATCAGAATGATGTAAAAACACGGCCGATGAGAGTCTGTAAAGGCGTCCCTGATGCATCAAATGCTGTTGCCATGGCAAATAAATAAAAATACAAAATACATTCAAATATTTGTTTCCTGTGTTTTTGAGGCAGATAGCGTGCCTAGAATTTCATTTTCCATTTTCAATTTTCAATGATTTATTATATATTTAAAGTGCAGCATCCTAACTCTTTGAAACTTTTTTCATACAAATAACTATTCATTCTGATTAAACACAGTTCATTTCATAATTATACAAAACTCCACGAATGAAAGAAAATTAAAAAACAAATCTGATCTCACTCTGCTCTGCACTCTATGTGTGTGTTTGTGTGGTAAGTGGCTGAGTGTAAGGAGGTGGGATGGGTGGTAAGAGAAAGAGTCAGACAGGAGGAGAGACAGTTAGGGTTAGTCCAAAGGGTTATTGTGAATGCATGTGCCAACTGGGCACCGTTTTCCAGATGCTATCAGTATGGCGACTGCCAGACGGCGAGGGCCCGGTCAACGCTGCTTGCAGCTTTAATTTGTTTTTTTTTGTTTTTTTTTTTCAACCGTTGGGGCACTTTTGGGGGCCTTAACATACTCAAAAACTCTTGAAAATTTGCACACACGTTGGAATCTGCCGTCGTCCGGACGCCACAGAGGCTGGGACCCGGGCGTGGTTCAGGGCCTCTACAGCGCCCCCTGGAACACAGTTTGAAAACTCGATGTACTGCGCACACATACTTGCACGTATTGATATGAAACTCGGTACACATATAGAAATCATCGAGCTGAACAACTTTTGTACTCTATGTCATAGGCTCCACGCAACAGGAAGTGAGATATTTAGGGCTGTTTAAAAAGCGCATGCTCTGGAATTTAACGTACTCCTCCCAGGGTTTCCATAGGATTGTCACCAAACTCGGTCAGCATGATCTCAAGACATTGGGGATGCTAAATTGCGAGGGGATTTTTGATATCTCGAACGGTTTGGCCGTGGCAAGGCGACAAAGTTATGGCGAGAAATGAGAAACAGGAAGTGTCTAATAACTGTTGCACACATTGCCTGATTCTGATGAAACTTCACCAGTTTGTTCGTTGTATGATGCCGATTCCATAAATGTGACTATTATGAGTCAAAGTTATAGCGCCACCAACTGGGAGCAGGAAGTGTGTCATTTTCAAAATGCTTTAAAATTAGCCTCTTAATTTTACTCGATTTTCTTTAAACTTCATCAAAATCATGTCAAAACACGGCCGATAAGAATATGTAAAGGGGTCGAAGATAAATCGAATGCTGTTGCCATGGCAATGTGTCAAACTTTAAAATTAGATTCTTGTCTTTTCGAGGCAGATAACATGCTTAGAATTTCATGAAACTCAACAAACACATCAATATTAAGGATAGTTAGACACTGGCGAAAGGTCATAAATGGGCGTGGAGCAGGCACTCTATAGCGCCATCTTTTGACAAAAGTTGGGGGGTTCCTTTTTCCTACAGTCACCAAACTCTGCACATATATTGTTCTCATCAATCTGGACAACTTTCTAAATCAAACTCATTAGCTAAGACCAACAGGAAGCCGGCTATTTTGATTTGAATGTGGATTTTTGGAAAAATCAGGCTGTAAACAAATTCACACTACTTCTAAGAACAACAAGCTTTTCACACCAAACTTTTTTAACATGAAGAGAAGATTCTGAAGATGTTAAATTGCGAGCGGATTTGGGATATCTTGAACGGTGTTGACGTGGTGATTTTTTAAAGATATAGTAAAAAAGATGAGCGTAGTTTTTTTATATCTTTAAAGTGCAGCATCCAAACTCTTTAAAACTTTTTTCACACAGAGATCTTATCATTCTGAGCAAGTGCTGTTAATATAAATTTTATACAAGCTTCTATGAATTAAAGAAAATTAAAAAAATAAATCAGAAACCTGCTGTCACTCAGCAGGCTGAATGTCATTATGTGTGTGTGTTCAGTCACCACAGAATGACAGTCTGAGTGAGAGAATGCAGGGGGGAGGGGTGAAAGGGAGATAGAGAGAGTGAAACTGTTTTGCAATAGACCATCTTTGAGGAAGAAATACACACACACATATATAAACTTTTTAGCATGAGCAATTTATCTTCATTGATAGACATTTATTTTCATTGTTAATTCAAATTTTATATTCAATAAATAAAACTATTTCAAGACAAACTTTGACAACAAAACAAACTTTGCTTTTATCTGTTCAAAACATCTGAAAATTGTACCATTTTAAGATGAGTTATATATATATCGCCCCATTACAATACCCAACTTGATTTTTAAAGATATTTTGAAAGAATGAAGCGTTTATTGAGCACTTTATTGTGTATTGCTGTACACCCACATGAACTGTGTTCATGTTCATGTTAATTCACAGTACATAAACTAATGTTAAAAGATACTAATTTACCTTTAAACAATATATGAGTACTTTTTTAGGTTAATATTAATTAACATTAATAAATGCTATTTAATTATTGTTCATGTTAACAATGTTAACAAATGAAACTGGATGGTAAAATTGTATATTTAGTGTGTATGTGTCTGTGTGTTGATTCTAAAGTTTAACCCTTTCAATTCTGTAAACTTTAAATCCAAACTGGCTGAGGGTTACTGTGAATGCATGTGCCAACTGGGCACCGTTTTCCTAATTGATTCTTAGTTATGTAGCGCTTAAGAGTGATGTCTTATAACAGGAGTCACCAGCAAAGCAATATCCACACACAAATTGTACAGATAGGTAACGATGACATTTAAGCAGGAATGGTGGGCGTAAAGCAAGCAATAATAACATTTTGTTATCATCATGAATCATGTTCTTATCTTTATCATCACAATAAAGGAAAAATTTAGCATATTGGTTCACAGTTGGCATTATCTGAAGTCCTTGCAGGGGTTTAGGTTTATAGCAAACTCCTCCTATAAATTTAATGATATCAACATTATATTTGGTCAGTCTGATCTAGAGGCCTTAGAGATGTTAAATTGTTAAGATCTTGAGTAAAAGGGCGTGTCCGTGGCTGCCTGACAAAGTTTGTTGTTTCGCCATGGACATAAAAGTTGTTATAATTCAGCCATAAAATGTCCGATCTGCCTCAAAATTCACAGGTTTGGTAAGAGTCCTGGCCTGAAGACACCTAAAGACCAATATTCAGATATTATCATAGCGCCACCTGTTGGCAGTAGGATATATCATATCTTTCACTAACTCAAACATACCAAAATCAATTTGCACCAAACTTCATATGTTTGATAATAGTGCTGGCCTGAACACATCTACATGCCAATAATCAGTTACAGGCATAGCGCCACCAGCTGGCAGCGGCAAGTTTGGCACATTTAAATGACTTATGACATATTTCTCCTACATTTACTGTATTAAAAGCATACTGCCCACCGTTTGCTGTTTTCCTAAAGCCACCGGTCGGCGGTGAGCCCGGGTGCGAGGGCCCGTTCATCGCTGCTCGCAGCTTTAATCTTGCTTAGACTTAGGTGGGCTGGATATGTCATCTCTTCATGTCACAGACTGTCTCTATATCTCAGTCATAAAAGCCTTTTTTGAACTACTGTGTAAAAAACAACACTTGCATGTGAACACAGAATGAGCTGCATTCTAATGACACTGGCATCTTTATGATAGCATATTTTCTGCACCCAATACACAAATGCTTATGAATCCTTTCTCTGTCATTCATGTACAAATGTCAATTAAGTTCAGTTAGTAACACATCCGTCTATCAGGGTCAAATAACACCACTAAATAACTGTCTGGATCCCATGCCATTTAACCTCACAGCCAGAGTTTTATAAAGGTCAGTACCTTTCTCAAACTTTTCCGCCAGCTCGATCCTCACGAGCTGAGTTCAACCCAACCCACGGGTTATGGAGTCATGTCCAGGAGAATTGCTGCTGCAAGCAAAAACAGAAGATAACCAACTTTTTATTTCCTAGAATAAAATGGAGGTTCTGTGTGTATGAGGTTAACATACCACAATATGGGTCAGCTTTGCTCATCTCCACATCTTCAGCTTTGTGGTAATAGAGGGGAACCCCTTTAGGAGGCAGGTCTGCAGTTCAAGATATGACTGTTCAATATGTGAACATATTCAAGATAAGCCAAGATATATTTAGCCAATCAGCATCCTCAAATCTAATCTGAAAAATAAATAAATATATTAGCGCTGTTAATCGATTTAAATTTTAAACTTTATCACAATTAATTGCACATTTTTATCTGTTCTAAATGTACCTTAATTTATTTTTTATTTATTTTTTTTTTATTTGATACTTTAATCAACATGGGCATGGACAAATATGGATGCTTTAAGCAAATGCATGTTTATTATTAGTGAAACCATACTCGACATAGAGCATGAAGACTAGACATGTTTCAAAGGTCAGATGTTTTTCAAATAACTTGTTCATGTCTATTAGACACGTGAAAGAAAAAGAACATAGAAATACCAGGTTCCCATTACTTCTCTTTCTTTGCACTGAGCAATTTACTTACACAAGCCTGTTTACATTATTTGCAGGACAGGGCAGCTCACTTCTTCTGAACATGCAAAATGTACATTTATTATTTATTATTACATTTGTTTGCCTCTCTGTGCACACATACTGTAATTTGATGCAGCCAAGTTCTCAACAAAACTGTTTCCATTGTTATATTTTAGTGTTTCTGTTGTCAGACAACCAAAGTAAAATGAAATAATGACTGAAAAAACTGACTGAATTATGATCATGATTCAATCGCTGAAAAGAATAATTTACCGGCATCTGGACCTAAGTCACTATTCTCTGCATTATTATCGCTGTTTTTAACTTACTGTTTGAATTTTACGATCCTTGGACTTTCTAGATTTACCCGTTTAAAATTATGTGATCCCAAAAAACTGTTTCTTTTAATTTTTTAAGGTATTGTTTTCATTATAATGTACTGATTCGAGAGCCCGGTCTCATGAAAATGCGTACCAGTAGCACAATTTTCTGTTTCTATTTGGCGTGCTATTACAGTTTTTTACAGACGCTAGGACACATTTCTCAATACTTAGGTCACTTTTGCAAAACTCTTCACACAGTGAGCACAACAGAAGTCTATGTGGGCTAAACTGAGGATCAATTATCATTGTTTTGGCACAAAATGCATTCAATGACTACATCTCTCGAATTTTATGAATTCTTTTCTCACTCAGACACAACAACTGCCAAAAATCTTTGTGCGTACAGGACATTTTGCACATGCTTACATACTGTTTTCAAAACTGTTAAACTTATGTTCAAAACAATAACAATGCAAAACTGAATAAGACAGCAAAATTCAACAGCAATATTGTATTGAAACATATTTCAAATCTAAAAATGCGAGTAGATTAGCATTACTATTGTATCTGTATCAGTGGATGGTGTGTATACAAATTCTTGTATTTTGGAATTACTTAGTGCAAAAAAATAAAAATAAATAAACAACATAAAATATTGACAAATTCTGCATCATGTCTGATTCATTCCAGTAACATATATTGCAGTTATAAACAATATATATTGCAATTATAAACAGAGATGTGTCCTTGTTTTACACAAGAAAACACTGCGTAATGCTACATGTTGTTAGTGTTTTTTAGGTCATTGTTTTGTGGGTGACAAAGTGTGTTTGTCGGCTGTCAACCTTTGCTAGTGTTCTGGAAGAATGAGTTTATTTGAGACCTGAATAAAGTGTTTTGGTAGTTGTAGTGCATTTTGAATGTGAAATGAACTGCTTTGCCAAGCTGAAAGTCGGTTAGGAGAATTGTGTGAAGAGTTTTGCAAAAGTGACCTAAGTATTGAGAAATGTGTCCTAGCGTCTGTAAAAAACTGTAATACACTGAAATTAACTTTAGTGTGCATGTGATATGCATGTGTTTGGCGTGCATGTAATACGCAGTTTTCACGTGCATATCGTATGTGTCTCTATGCATCAACCCTACACCACCAATCCTAACGTAGACCGACTCCGCTTGCATTCATTTACAGTTTTTTACAGACGCTAGGACACATTTCTCAATACTTAGGTCACTTTTGCAAAACTCTTCACACAATTCTCCTAACCGACTTTCAGCTTGGCAAAGCAGTTCATTTCACATTCAAAATGCACTACAACTACCAAAACACTTTATTCAGGTCTCAAATAAACTCATTCTTCCAGAACACTAGCAAAGGTTGACAGCCGACAAACACACTTTGTCACCCACAAAACAATGAGCTAAAAAACACTAACAACATGTAGCATTACACAGTGTTTTCTTGTGTAAAACAAGGACACATCTCTGTTTATAATTGCAATATATATTGTTTATAACTGAAATATATGTTACTGGAATGAATCAGACATGATGCAGAATTCGTCAATATTTTATGTTGTTTATTTATTTTATTTTTTTTGCACTAAGTAATTCCAAAATACAAGAATTTGTATACACACCATCCACTGATACAGATACAATAGTAATGCTAATCTACTCGCATTTTTAGATTTGAAATATGTTTCAATAAAATATTGCTGTTGAATTTTGCTGTCTTATTCAGTTTTGCATTATGTTATTGTTTTGAACATAAGTTTAACAGTTTTGAAAACAGTATGTAAGCACATGCAAAATGTCCTGTACGTACACAGATTTTTGGCAGTTGTTGTGTCTGAGTGAGAAAAGACTTCATGAAATTTGAGAGATGTAGTTATTGAATGCATTTTGTGCCAAAACAATGATAATTGATCCTCAGTTTAGCCCACATAGACTTCTGTTGTGCTCACTGTGTGAAGAGTTTTGCAAAAGTGACCTAAGTATTGAGAAGTGTGTCCTAGCGTCTGTAAAAAACTGTAATATGTCAGAAGTGCCGGTACGCACGAAAAATTGCCAGCACGCAAAAGGATAAAATACAGAAGTGACTGCGTACTGGCCCACTTCAAGCACTGGAAGCAACATAATATCTGGTTTAACTGAAAGCGCTGCTCTTCTACTGCTCGCTGAACAGGGCAGACGGAAATAAAAAGAGAGGAAGGTGCACACACACTGAGATCAAGACCTCGCGCTTGTCTGGCAAAACCGGAGAGTCTCAGAAACTATATTAGGTTTGTCCAATTATGTGTTTATGTATTGTTGCTAGACACTTTTCTCTAGGTTGGCATCTGATGGATGATAACTGTGAATCTAGGTATATACACACCTGCTGAAACCATGACAACACACTTGGAGCAGTGGGCAGCCATTTTTGCTGTGGCACCCGGGGAGCAACTAGGGCTTATGTGCCTTGCTCAAGGGCACCTCAGTTGTAGGTATTGAGGGTCAAAGAGACTACTGTTTATTCACTCTACACTAACAGTTTTTTGTCAGTAGTGACAACTGAACCTCCTGTAGTGAACACTAGTCAAGATGGCTAAACTCCCTGTTGAAAAATCCAACATTGTTGGTCACCAACATAAGGTATGTTTTGCATGCTGCGGACAGCATGGAATGCTGGTTTGCTGGATCCCATCATGGGATGCTGATTGCTGGTTTCTGGTTTGTTGGTCCCCAGCATGGGATGCTGGTTGCTGGTTTGCTGGATCCCAGCATGGCATACTCTGTGTCAAGTGTGCTCCGACCCCCATAGGTGACGGGAGGCCAGAGGACTCGTAGGCCAGTGAGATGGTCTCAACCACCTACCTATTAAGTGTCTGTTTAGTCGCTGGACATCCTTTTTTATAGGCACACCAAAGCAGACAGAAAGATCTGATCTGTCTTATGCCACTGGGCAGCTTCTTCTTCCATTGCCTGCTCCTCTCCCCTTTCTTCCTCTTGCTGCAAAGAAGGAGCCTTAGGCATATTTTTCAAGGCACGACTCATGATATTGAAAAAATAAAATAAAAAATGGGTGGAAAAAACAGCTTTGAGGGGTAAACAAAAACAAACAAACTTGATGTCCTTATCTGACCTCCATCCCACCACTGCCACCACACCACTTGGCTGGTTTTAATGTTGTGCATGACTAACCTCTCAAAGCACATCTTCATGATTGGAGTCAATGCAATGGGATGGTAGTCATTTAGACAGAACACAGGCAATTTCTTTGGAACCGGTATGTCTGTTGTGGATTTAAGACATGTGGGGATGACTGCTTGGTTCAGTGAGGTGTTGAAGATATCTTTTAGGACATCTATAAGCTGTGCAGCACAGTCTCTCAGTACACGGCCAGGTATGTTGTCAGGACCCGCAGGTTAATACTAGTTTGGGTCTTGCATACGTCAACTGGACAGACAGCACCTGGCCGTTGGGAGGTGTGGGCAGTTTTTGTGCAGGTGTGTCATTGTGCATTTCAAAACATGAATAAAAGTGGTTGAGTGCAGCTGGGAGGGATGTGTCGTCATCACAGGCCTGTGGCAGGGGCTTGAAGTCAGTCACCGTCTGGATGGCTTGCTACAGGCTCTGTGTGTCTGTGAAGTGATTATTGATTTTTTGAGCATATGACTGTTTCGCATTCTTGATGCCACAGGACAGATTGGCTCTGTCACTGGTTTTGTTCCCACTCAGTGGCCACACACACCACTTTCTTGCTCTCTGCTTTTTCTTCTTTTTGTGTGAATGGACGTTCCCATGTGTGTTTACTGTTCAACCTGATCTACTGTGCATGTGTGGAACACGTCTGCTAAGTGGACCACCAGCATACACTTTCAGTAGTTTTAACAAGTATATACAAGTGGTCCACGTCCGTGCTGTCGACAGCTGTCCGTGTACATGTCCGAACTGGAGTATATCCATAAAGGCTTTACCCATTATGACTCCTAAGTTCACTCTCCATCTGCAGAGCACGCTAAATCCCTTGCCACACACAGACAGCTGTACTCTCGGCATTGCTGTTGGAATATGCTGGCATCTTCAGCTCCTCCATGCAGAATGCTGGTAAAAGCACACTTGTAAAACATCACATCAGAAGAGGTGATCAAACCCCTATTAAGCAGCATGCATATTCTGCATCGCCTGAAAAACATGCTAAAATAAAGCCGAGTTCAGACTGCACGATTTTCAAAGCAATCGCGTCACAGATCTTTTCACACTGCATGACTATCTGGGGTAGCATTCCGTCGCTGCTGTGTTCGCGCTGCACGATGGATCTGCGACAGGGGGTTTCACACTGCATGACTTTACAATAGGAAGAATCACCGACAACTTAACACACGCGAGAAGTGACATGGAAACAATGCGAGGTCAGGCGTGCAAATTCTCACGTGAGACTGTGATTATTATAAAAAAAAATGGTAGCCCGCAAGAAGCTTGTCATACAAATTGCATGTGCACTCATTTGCAGCGAAAATAAAAGAAGCCGAAACTATGCTTGTTGAAATTGTGGTCTATACCTTCGTAACTCCTCCCCCAACTTCCCGCTGGCCTGGATGTTGCTGTCTCATTGGCTGTAGTTAATCGCCGATGTTATTTTCAGTCAGATCACCTTTCACACGGCATGATTTTGAATCGCCGACAGGTCCAGATATTTAGCATGCCAAATATCTCACGGGTGTCGGCGACACGTCGGCGATTCTCTCAGATCGCGTCTTTGATAGTTCACACTGTGTGATTGTCACTCGCGTGAACGAGAACCGATTTGCCTGTGATTTCGGGCATTTGACGGCGATTTCTCAAAACCTGTCGGCGAGTCAAAATCGGGGCTAAAATCATGCAGTCTGAACTCGGCATAAGACAGGTAGCTGACCTGCTAGCGGATGGTGTCATTGAGGAGAGCTGTAGCTCCTGGGCATCACAGTAGTGTTGGTGAAAAGAAATGTGGCATCTACCGTTTCTGTGTTGATTACAGATGCTTGAACAGTGTGACTGTAAAGGACTTTCACTCTCTGCCCCGTGTGGATGATGCACTGGATGCATTGGCAGGCTCTTTGTGGTTTAGTACATTAGATTTCTCTCATGGCTACTGGTAAGTGAAAGTCGCTAAAGTGAACAGAGTAAATGACGTTTTCAGCTGGACAGGGGCTCTATCAGTGGCAATCCATGCCAATGGGCCTCTCAAACTCTTCTGCACCAAATGGTGCTAGTCCTCAGAGGGCTTCAACATCTGCATGGTATATCTTGATGATATTTTGATTTTCAACAGAACGTTTAAGGTACACCTTTTGAGTCTGAAGGAGGTGTTTTCTAATCGGTTGGCTTAAGACTGAGTAAAAAAAAGTTTTGTACCAGAGATCATGTGATTTTTCTGAGACATATCCTCTCTCAAAAAGATCTTCAGCCTGATCCAAGGAACACAGAGTGTTTGGAACTGGCCAGTTCCCTATTCTTCTTCTTAGGTCAGAATCCAATTGCAGGCTTTATTATTAAGAGCGTGGTCAGAGAGGCAGAGTTGAACACTATGGGGTTATTTTTATGTCTTTATTATTCAAACAAACATACTGTGTTTGAGAGTAAAACTAATTATTTTGTAATTAAAAAATAAAAGTTTGCTAAAAAGTAGTCTTAAAATTTCAAAAATAAAGAAATTGATAAAATTATTTGCAGTGCGTGTAATTTTTTTTACAATCTTTATTTTTCGTTATCCACATCAAACACTTTTTATCGCGAAACCACAAATATTGCTCTCTTTTCTGCTGTCTTTTTTTGCAGGTCTAAAATTTTTGTTTGTGAGTTGAAAAGTTTTGCTTCCGAGTAAAGCTGTACAGTCGTGGCCAAAAGTTTTGAGAATGACACAAATATTAGTTTTCACAAAGTTTGCTGCTAAACTGCTTTTAGATCTTTGTTTCAGTTGTTTCTGTGATGTACTGAAATATAATTACAAGCACTTCATATGTTTCAAAGGCTTTTATCGACAATTACATGACATTTATGCAAAGAGTCAGTATTTGCAGTGTTGGCCCTTCTTTTTCAGGACCTCTGCAATTCGACTGGGCATGCTCTCAATCAACTTCTGGGCCAAATCCTGACTGATAGCAACCCATTCTTTCATAATCACTTCTTGGAGTTTGTCAGAATTAGTGGGTTTTTGTTTGTCCACCCGCCTCTTGAGGATTGACCACAAGTTCTCAATGGGATTAAGATC
>NW_027394583.1:0-15324 GCF_049309525.1 Garra rufa | reverse complement strand
CCGACCGTGGGCCGCCAGCAGACACTTAATATAAACCAGCGGCCCGATAGCGGACCACCGTCGGAAAAGCGGCGGCTGCCGCTGGTGGTCCGCTGGAATAACGATGAGCAAAACGCCGGTACACCGCCGGCCGCCAGTGGACCGCTGGACTTATGTTAGCTGGGTTGTATAGAAACACTTGCAGTTGTTTTAGGTATGAATGTCAAGGTAAGAAAACACAAAGTATAGTGTTGTAAATGTACATTAATTTAACAAAAGAAATTTGTTTCTAGATATACAGTGCTAATATTTGTGGAGATGCATGATCATATGCACATAAACACATCAGTGTGTAAACGGGACTTTTATTTTGGTCTGGTGATGTGACGTCATAAAGCGGCGCCCCTAGCCCTGCATTTGTTGTGTTTCTGCTGAAGAAAGGTTTGTGCTTTTTACGTTTTTAATCAATGCAAACTGTTGTCAATTGAAACGTTTTTACAAGCTACACAAAATAAACGTGTCAATCTTAAATATAACATTGTAATTCTTTGTTATTTTTGCGAGTAAAGTGCACCCTCATATTAATAACAGAAAATGTGCGACTCAATTTGCTCTTTATTTGTGAATCAGTACATCGTTACAAGTAGAAAGTGAGAGAAAATGAGAATCCGAATCATCTGAACCGAATCAGTGGTGCAATGATTCAGTGATTTGAAGCGTTTGAATCTACTCATTCAGTGACAACAAACTAACAAACACAAACATGTGTAATGATAACTTTCACAAACTGCAGATGTTTTTATAAAAGTGTAATCTATTAAATGTTATATACAAATAATTGAATGCCAAAACTAAATAATAAATGTCAAATATTAACTTTGTGTGTGTAATATCTATTTTAGTCAGGTCATTTCCCATTAAATATTACTCTGACTGAGTCTCTTACCAGTGCACTGACCGCTGTTGTGAGCACATAGAGATTTAGTTTACATTTATTTTTGAGAATAATTTACTTTCTGTTAATTATTCTGATCTTAAACAGGACAAAAGTGTCCAAACATACAGAAAACCCCTCCTGAATCAACTGAGATCCACGTGACACACTATTATAAAGATGGAGTTTATTAAAGAGGAGAGTGAAGACATGAAGATTGAAGAAGTATTCAGAGTCAAACATGAAGATACTGAGGAACAAACAGGTTGGTTTCTTTATTGTTAAAGCTGAACTGATTTGATCCTTAAATGTCTAGCTCTACAGAAATGAATGATATTTGTGAGAATGTTTAAGAGTGTCGTAATTAAAGCGGTTTGTGGACAGACATGTTGAGATCACATGACCAGACAAATAATAAAATTCTGCGTTCACATTGGACATTTGTTATTATGGTAGAATGCTTTTAGGTTGTAACAGTAATACAGATTTAGTCTGAACATTTCTGTTCTGTAACATTAAACCCAACATCTGCTTCTAAATTAAAAGCATTAATTTTTATCTCTTAATTATGCAGCAGTATCTGTTGTGCCAATTTTCTGTTCCAATAAGTCAAGAGGCAGAAAGCTTTTAGTTATTTACTTCTTGCAAGAAATTTGGGCAATTAAATTGAAATACAATTTCAGCTTATAATGCATACCTAAATGGCCATATACATGCAAAACTGTGTCACAATGCTGCACTTGATTATTGATAATGGTTATTCACATAAACCCTCGTCAGTTATGTCTTAAGTGAACACAAACAGCTGAGAATGAAAATACGTGTGTAACAGTATATTGGATCCATGCAGCTCTTAAAACGTCAACAGCTCACACTATTCCCTCTGCCGTCTGTAATGATAACCAAACTACAAAAGACAAAAGCCTTTGTAGCTGTAATATTAAACAAATCAAGTTTAATTCTTACAGTGAAGACTATGCTGTTTTATTTTACATTTAATTCTGATTAATTTCTCTTCAGCTGTTAGTTAATAATTAGATAAAATAATAAGATAATACGAAATTTTAAGTAGGCAGGGTTAGTTAACACACAAGTAACCTGTAACTGAACATCATATGATATGTTATCTAATTCTTAATATGATTTAAATCTAATAAAAACAAATTATTAGGAAGTATGTAAAAACAAAAATCCATGTCTTTAATATGAAATGCTTCCACTGTAGGGGGAGATGAGAATAGGTTTTGAGTTTACATTTAACTCCTCCTTTAATAGTTTAGTGTGTTTAAGATCTCAATGTTGTTGGGTTTGATGTTTGTGCTTTGAGTAATTAAAAATGGTGTTAATTTGGATTTGTCTTTTGTTGCATTAGACCTGATGACACTGAAAGAGGAGAGTCAAGAACTCAATGAAAAGGAAGATGATCTCCAGCTTGAGAAACATGATTTCATGGCTGGAGAAAAAACATATAGTTGCTCACATACTGAAACAAAAGCACAAAAGACGATAATAAAAAGTAGTGTTTTTACCTGCCAACAGTGTGGAAAAACTTACAACAGAAAGGAAAGCCTTAAAGTCCACATGAGAATTCACACTGGAGAAAGACCTTTCACCTGTCAACAGTGTGGAAAGAGTTTCATTCGAACAGGAAACCTTACTTACCATATGAGAGTTCACACTGGAAATAGACCCTTTGTCTGTCAACAGTGTGGAAAGAGATTTATTGAAAGAGGATGCCTTAATGTTCATATGAGAATCCACTCTGGAGAAAGACCTTTCACCTGCCAACAGTGTGGAAAGAGTTTCCGTCAAAAATGCCAACTTCAATACCACATGAAATCTCACACTGGAGAGAAGCCTTACGTATGCTCTCAATGTGAAAGGAGTTTTGCACATAAACAATGCCTTAATGCACACATGATGATTCACACTGGAGAAAAGCCTCACACCTGCAAACTATGTGGAAAGAGCTTCAATCATAAATCAAACCTTAACAAACACACAAACGTTCACAGTGGAGAAAAAAACTTTCATGTGTTCTCAATGTCCAAGGTGCTTTAAACAAAAATATTGCCTTGATGTCCACATGAAAACTCATGCTGATAGTAAGACATGCGAACATAACAGAAAACCGAACAGCTTCTTACCCAAACTGTAAATGAAAACAAGGATATAATCAAAGGAAAATTTGGAGCATAGATAACCTCTTAAACCTAAAAGGATGTGTGGAGGATTAGTCATTTTAGCCTTCCTACTAAAGAAATAAAATAAAAATAAAATGGAAACAGTCACATTATTTTTTTTTCTTCTGGTTAATAGAAATTGTATTGGTTTTAATGGTAACTGTTATAGTGCCTGTTAATCTCTGCTGATAACTGGTCATTGTCTATTGGTGACCACTAAATCCTAATGGAATATGTCCAAAAGACATTATAGGAAACCATTTATTAATTATTTTAATGCTTAAAAGTTGATGGTTTGTAATATTTTTAATGGTATTTGCAGTGGAAACAATTCGAATTTCTGTGATATATTTTTTTCTTTCAACAGAGAGGTTTGTGAAATTCACTTAGAGCAAATTTAGGAGTCCTAAATTTAGGACTAACATGCCCATTATTTTTAAGATTTTCTCCTAAATTGCCTAATTTTTGCCTTCAGATGTTTTGCAGTGTGACGCAGAGTGAACAGTCACTTAAAAGATTTTACATGCTACTCAATGTTATCAGTTGTGAAAGAACTCACAAGCATTACAGTTACAACTCTATATACAAGCAAAACATGTGGGATCGTATCATGAAATTTTCAAAACTCTGTCTTTTGTCACATCCTTGTCTTTTATTTTTCATATTACCAGTGCAAAATTTTGCTGTCTTCTGCAGCAGATCAGAATATTAGTGAACACATAATAATTGACTTTATATCCTCCATGTTTACTTCTGTATGACGGTGTACTGTGTAAGTGTAGCCAAATCCATATCCACCATACCGTCGCGGAATTGGGCTACTTTTTTTTTCACTGTTTCCTTTGGTTGTTTTTCAAATTTGTGGGTTGACCCAACCACTCTAACATGAAATTTACCCCCTGAACCTGATTGTGCTAGTTTTGTGGTAGTTTTGAGAAGCAGTTAGGTAGATTTTGGTTTAATAACCTGGAAACCCTGTTTGTATCATTCGTTTGCACATGAGAGCCAGTTCAGAACCATGATCTGTTCACACTAGAAATCTGATAATTGGTCACATTTAAAGCAAAAATGTTAACATTTACACTACAAGCTCTGTTTAGTCTGTATTTGAGAAGGTTTCAACTTTGGTGTTCAACATATTGTTTCAGAAATGCAAACAATTAAAGACTGAAATCTAAATTTGGTCTGTTTTGAGCCAAAGGAACACAGAGAACCCTTTGTCATAGATACATTTTGATCATTCGAATTGATAGGAAAGATCCTGAAAATTACTTTAGATGCTTTCATTGTACTTTTTTGCCCTTATCTATAAGTACAACATGGTTCATCTTACCCCACTCTCCCCCTATTGTGTCATAATTTCTACTTGCATGTTTTGGGTTTTGTTCTCTATTATTCTGCTGTTTAGAAAATGTTGGAATTTGGTTACTTTACAACACAACCTTAAAGAATCAAAACTGACATTAGATGTATAACTGACAAAGGATTTTGTTTGAACTACGTTGTTACCAAAAATGAACCAAATTTCTAATGACCTTGTGTGCCTGCTGGGACACGGAAATTGGATTAATGTATAAATTAATTAATACATGACTCAGATGGGTGTGTTAAATAAATGAGAAATAGAGTACTTTCAGCACTTAATTAGACAGCAACTCTGAATATCTCTGACATGATTTTTTTTTTTTTTGTATGTGTTTTCTTGATAGAAATATCTATGCACACTTGCACTTTTTTGTTGACTGATTGATTTTTTATTATGCAACAAAAGAACAACAAATGCAAACACAGAATAAAAACAAAAGACAATGAGAGGTGCACACATTGATCCAAAGCATACTAAATTATATTATTAGAATCACACCATTAAAAGCGTTTACATACACATCAAAATCTTTCCTCAAAACAAAAAAAATAATTTTCTTTAAACATATACATTTATGAACGTACAAGAAATAACACTTGTAACATTTTACAGATTTGCATATAATTTGTTTTTAATTGGAGAGGTCAACCCAGAACACAGTCTCACTTTTCGGATTGTAGACGCGGAAGTGTGTGAACAGGACTTTTATTTTGATCCGGTGATGTGACATCAAAAGGCTGCGCCGCGCTCCTGCGCCTGTGTTTCAGCTGAAGAAATGTTTGTTTTTAATTATCTAAAATGTTTCCGTATACTTTACAGTATAGAAACAAATCTTTTCCATATTCCGAGTTAATGATTCACTGGTTTGAATCGCTACAATCACCGCAAGTTGATGACACCTGCTGCTCAAAATGGTGTAAATGCAAAGAGAAGATATTTAGTCAAAAGATAGCATTTTTTAAAAGTTTAATCTATTTAATGTAATACTTAACGTGATTGTACGCTAAATCATGTTTGTGCATTTCTTGTTCTTTTATTAATTATTTCTTCTTGTTATTATGATTATTATTATTTATGGTTAATAAATATGGACCATGTGTTTGTAGTGATTCAAGGCCTCTAACATCACTCTGACTGACTCCCTTAGTGCACTGAGATGCACCCAGATTTAGTTTCTTTCTGTTAATTATTCTCATCTTAAACAGGACAGAGTGTCCAAACACACAGAAAAACTCCTGGTGATCCACGTATCACAGTTATAAAAATATTTATTAAATAGGAGAATGAAGTTAAGAAGATTGATGAAACGTAAAAACATGAAGATGCTGAGGAACAAACAGCTTGGTTTTCATTCTCAAAGCTATTTTTTTTGTCCTGTACATTTTCTTTATACCATTTTCTACTCTCATTTTGGTGCTCTGATTTAAACTACATTTAAAGAGTCATGTCTTATTTCATTATTCAATGTAAATGGCCACTGTTAAAACTGAGTAAAATGTTTGAATATAAAATAAGTAATGTGGAAGTCTTTTGAAAATGGTTCTTACTCTTTTACAGCTGCCACAACTAATTGTGATAATTTCAGATAAATGTGGTCCATCTTGCTTTGATGTAAGGTTTACATATTCAAAATAAACTCACTTTCACCCGACTAGGTCTGCCCCATTAATAATCAACTGAATGTTAGTTATAAAGCTGTTTTATTAGTCGGTTAACTTCAGAAAAAAATGGTGTATGTCCATGATGGACAGATCGGTCTCTTGGGATAATTACAGTTTATCAGGTAGGAGATCTAAATGTTCACAACTTCAGTCCTGTTTCATGAGATATTCAAATATTCAATTCAGAGATATTACACATACTTTTTAAAGTATTGCAATACATTTGAATACGTATGACACACAAAAATATGTTTTTTTCTTTAAAAACATTTCCTTGTTTGCTGTTGGAATATAACAGTACATTTAGGTTATTGATTTGCAGTATTTACAGGAATTTGCCCACATTTTCAGCAACTCTAATCCAATCAGCATAATAACACTCATTATCACAGACATCAGAAAAGTCTTGCCTTCAGCCACTGCTTTCACATTTAACTCAGATATTAATCAGCAAGAACAAACACACCAATTAAAGAAATGAGGCAGAAGTATTAATAAAGACAAAAGGTGACACTTACCATGATTTCACATTTGTATTCATACACACTTAAAGCAAAATATATTCAGTTTAAATGTTTTATTTATCTATATGGTTTTTTTTTTTATTTAGACCAAATTATATTTGATATTTACACAATAATTACATTTTGCAGTAATTATTACTTAGACGTGTCTATTTTTAATAACTATTTGCTTATTTCTGTATATTTTTTAATCTTCAAGGTACTAGAAAAAGTTGTGTTGGGCAAATTACAGTCTTTTCTAAATACCATATTTCTGAACATTTTCAGTCAGGTTTTAAATCTATTTATATTCAGTATGCTTTGCTGAGAGTGATAAATAATATTTTAGTTGCAATCGATGCAGGTTAGGCAGTCTGAGCTGTACACTTATTAATTTCCTAAGACATCGAGGCAGACTTCAGTGAGAGAGCAGTGCACGAATAGACCTTTTTCACAGAAACCGGAAATACGCAATCGCAGGGTATGCAGACTTCCTGTGTAATGTCAACACAGCAGAAAGCCGGGTAATTTAAAATTAAAATGGAGAGAGTCTACACAACTTCCCTCACTGGTTTGCCAAAGATAACTTTTGCCGACCTGATAAGAGTCGTGTAGGAAAACTCCGTCACAAAGAGGAACAAATTGGATAAAGGATATACATTTTTCCACTAAGAGTTTATCCGGGACGTTCTAAAACGCTTAACGTGTCTTAACGTACGTAAAAAACGCCCAGGAAACCCCAAATTTCTGTCATACCTTACTTGGAACAAACACTAACTACTATCAAAAGAACGAGCCCTTATTCCACAGATAAAGTGCATAATATCACGTTAAGCGTTTTCTCCCCCATTATAAGCCCAATAAGATTTCTCGTTCACGATCCTTTTCACAGCTGTGCAGATCTAGTGTAACAACTAGGTCTGGTTTGTCATCTGCATTCTTTAAGATCTGTCTTCGATACATCCGGGCAGCTGATTCAAGATCCGGTTCAATCTTCCATTCTATGAAAACACAGATTACTGATAACAATTCTTGATATAAAAAATGTATGATTAACTGATATAATTAACATCCCTGATTGATGTCCTGTTGTTTTTGTGGTATGAGAAAAAATATTTGTATGCTAAAAAAGGTAATACAGAGAAAGGTATGCTCAGTGGTATGATCAATATGATAGGGACACCTTCATTGGCAGGCTCTGCAGATGTGCTGGCACTGGCTAAGAAAACAGTATTGAGTGATGTTGAGGCCCTTTCCTCCCTTTCAGCATAATCCTCTGACATGGTTGCTGCCATTTCTTCCTGTCTTGTATTGCCAGTTCTATCTGATATCACTTCGCCTGACTCATGAAACCTGATATAACCATAACAACAGTACAGCAGCTAAATTAGTGAAAGATATAAAATTCAACATCACTCTCTTTGCAGCTTTATTAAACCCTCCCACGGTACCATCTAATGTTTTGTACCTGACTTAAGTTACGAAACATATAAATTAATGAATTATTGCAGACAGGCGTCACCGCAATTAATGAAATCCCACCTCTCACAGAAGTTGCGGAAGTCTCCCACAAATTAACAGTGGCTCCCTGGTGCAAAAGTATTCAAATGCCGAGAATTTTGGCGAGTAAGTGAGAGAGAGACAAAGAGGTGGGATATCTGCCCACATTCATTTAAAATAATTTTACATAAAAAAATAAATCTATGTATCTACATTGTTGAGTGATAAACACCACCACCACACACCATTTTTTTAAGTTACCTACTTTTCACAAACATCAACATGGTCTTGTATTTCTGACAGGCTATACTTCTCGTTGCAGTACAAGCATTCTGTCAGTGGTCCAGAGGATATAGGCTGGTCACTCTCAAGAGTCTGAATCATTGTAAGAGCATAAAAAGTCACATTAGCAGATAGATAGTAGGGTTAGCTTATACAAAGAAATATTAATTTAGGAATTTCCTAAATCATTTATTTAAAACTAGTGTATTACTTAGTTTTAGTGGTTTAAACTGTCTGAACAACCACAGTATTATTACTAACCAGAGATTTTAACCTTTTCCTACCTACCTGCAGATCTATATCTTTCTGGAGTGGCCGGATATATATGAGAGCCTGCCCAACCATGACAGACTCACTTAAGAGGTACTCAGGGGAATACCCATCATCTGGACATTGTCAACATAGGGAAATGCTGAAAGAGATGGTCTGAAAACTCCTGAGGAGTGCATTATTTGTCTAAAACAAAGATAAAATAAAAATAAAAGTTAAATTCAGGTGGATAATACATTAATGTAAGCATGATTTAAGCAAACCCTTAGAAAGAGGAAAAAAAATAACTGACCTGGAATGGTGATCCTCTTCTCTCCTATTCCTGCCCTCTCTAATTTGTTTTTCACTGATGGACTTGGAACCTCACATTCCTTTCTCTTGGACAGGCAAAAAAAACGATGGGTGTAGGAAACACTTTTAGATTTCTTTGCTGAAGGTCCAGCAGTGCTGGGACGTCTCGGCACACGGCCCCGTGGATTTGAATATGGTGCAAACAATCTTAAAACCTCTGCTGCAAGAAAATGATCATAGAATATGAACACTAGTTTGTATTTTAATAAATTCAATTACACAGTCAGTGTCAGGTCTGCAAACTGTATGGTAAACTCTGACCTGCGAATTCGTATGTCGTGACCAATACCGATCACAACGCAAACTTTAACTGAATTAAAATAATAAAGTTTTTGAAGTAAAGTGAAGCTTTAAATATATGTACTCTTTGGGTTGAATATTTATTTTTGTGTTGTTGTTACGTAAGCTACGCCTGCTCAAAGTGTAGTGTGACCGTGGCTAAAGCCGTCATCCCATTGTTTTGTCAAAAACGAGCATTTCTCATACAGACGATTTTTAACGAATGTGATCGTCGTCAGTAACAACCCACCTCGCCAGACCCGAGTGAAAGTTGGCAACCCTAGGTCAAAATGTTACCTTGGTCTTTATCTGCCAACTTACCCCGTGTCCCGCCACTTCGATCCGGAGGCGTCGTGCTCGGACCAGACGATGGGTTTTCTGAAGGGCCAACATTTGCAGTTTGCCGCTCCAGTGCTTGGGCAGCTTCTCGGAGAAGCTGTGGAACAGACTTCGCCATATTCCTTACCGCCAATTATCAAAATACCCACGACAACGCAAAGTAAGCCCCGCCGTGACGCAATGAGTGACGTAGGATGGGCGTGGTCAGCTCGGAATGCATTTTCAAAGCCGCATTGAATTTTGCTACAAATACTGCGTCATGATGAAAATGCAATCGTACGTGTCCTGACTGTTAGTCTAAATGCATTTAGGACAAATAACATTTAAATGTACTGTTTGTGCTTGGACACGTTACACATATCAAATCAATTTGGTTATACATTTTCATTTTCATTTTGCTACTTATAAAGCATTAAAATAGTATGCACTTTATAATTTAAGACTACTGTTGAAAATGGCAAATGTAAATAATATAATTTAATTTTCAATTTCATTCTGCACCAAATTTTGCACACGTGGAGGTGATTGAAAATGTAAATTTAAATACAAAATTACGTTGCCTTTTTTAATATTGCATTGCCATTTTGCATATTGCATTGCAAATTGAATATTGCTACACATATGCTTCCATATTGAGCTGGTGGATAGAATTGTATGATATTAAGCAATAATAAAAAAAAAGATTGATGTAGTATTATATCAGTCAACTACTGTCTCCTCTTAGGGAAGGGATATTTTGTGATGTTATTTATTTGTTTTATTATCATTATTTTGGAAAATCACTTAAAACTATAATAATGATGTGTGATGACCAATAAAAATACACATGGGAATAGACTTTATATAGGTATACTTTATTCTTTTAACAGATCAATTATCATTTCTTGGGATTTACTGATTTTGTTTAGCTGTTCAATTATTTCTCCAAGACAGGTTTTTTTCTATGTTTGTCTTTAAGCCTTCTCCGGCGCTCCAAGTCGGGCCGCACTAGCGTCTCCAATGCAGCTGTTCTCCTTTCTGAATGTGCCTCAAAAACATCATAGAATGTTGATCTTACTCTCCTTCTTTCTGTAGAGGGGGAAGCAGTCTGTTCTTGGGAGCTTGATGCGGTGCTGCTGAGGGCTGCAGAGCTGTAGGCTGGGATGAGATAGTGTTGAACAGAGGAGTTATATATAGCATATTTTGCCAGGTGGTTCACTCCCAACTCCACGTTTGCCAAATAAGTCTTCCTTTTGCTGTGAGAAAACATAAATACATAAAGCATGCCAACCTTGTAATACACATAAGTTACTTTTTCCTGTCCTGTTGCTTGACACCGGTCTTTAGCCCCTTTGTAGCCTTTTGGTATCTTGTTGCCAAGTTTTTTTGCTCAATTTTTCATTAATGATGCTTTTTGTAAAATGCTATTTTATTTTTGTAATACAGATGCAGTTATTTTTGTGTAAGGTCAAGCAGCAGCAGTTGTGGTCCTGTGTGTGAATTCTATATAGATTAAAAAAAAAGGTTGATAATTGTGAGAGATAAACTTTGTTAGATATTGAATAGTGCACTTTGAAAATAGTACATACCTTGTTGGGTTTCTTGACATTCCAACTCTTTGGATGGGGATTGAGGATTATGTGTTTGCGGGGCTTGACTGAGATTTGTTTTTCTTCATTCAATGGAACACTCGACATGGGATACTGGACCAAGTGGAGGGGGACACTTGGACAAAGATGCTGGACAGTGAGTTGTAAAAGGAGGGAGACGCTGGGTCAAAGAGGCTGGACGAGAAATAAACGCTGGAGGGGTACACTTGGACAAAGATGTTGGACAGTGAGTTGTAACTGGAGGGGGACACTGGGTCAAAGAGACTGGACAATGGGTTGTAACTGAGGGGGGCATCTAGTGAACATGACAAAAACAAGTACACATTTTACATATTGGGCTTTTCCCAAACTATACTGTCAGACATATCAAGTGAAAACAAATGTAACATGTTGGAATATGAAATATTTTAAGATTTTCTGTTCAAATGGTCATATTTCATCACTTAGAAGTGCTATGTTTACAAGTTTAGCAATACATGAATTGAACAAGAGACACAGTCCAAACTGTCAAGATAGTAAGCATTAGGCTACACACATTTAGTCAGTTTTTTATTTCCAAGAAGAAAACATGAATCCTTCTTTTTGGTAGATACAGATGTCCGGTGTGGTGCAACTTCGACATTATCCTATCAGTCATCCTCTTAGACAATTGTGAAATAAGGTTTTGTTTTCTTGACACTTTTCTTTTGTTTGAAAAAGTGTTGGCCCCCTTAACTTTTTTATTTTTATTTACTTGGATGTTTGTGACGCTTCAATATTTCATCAGTGTTGTCTTAATTTAAAAAAAGTGTTGACTGTATAATCCACAAAGGTCTGGTCTGATTTTAACACCTCAAGGTCTACCTTCAAACCGAATGTTTTCATGCATTGACTGATTAGTTTTTTAGGAGCGAATATGAAATTGTGCATTCAACAAATAAATATATAAAAAATATTTACTAAAACAAATGCATTTAAAACAAAGGGAATTGTGAACTATATACATAAAAAACTAAATGTATTTATAAAAAAAAAAACATGAACTATGAACTATATTTAAAAAAAAAAAATTCTTCCTGCAGTTCGTCCTGCTCCTTCTCGTCATCAGCGAAATACTGTAGACATGGACAAAATATATTAAAAGGCAAATACACTACATTAGTTATAGAAGGTCTGTACAGGGAGTGCAGAATTATTAGGCAAGTTGATATTCTTGTCATATTTTTTTTCCCAAGCACATTTGAATAATTCCAAACCACATCAATCTTAATAACTACTATTAATTTTGTATTTAATTATTTATAATTGATATATAATTGTCCATGAAGGCTGGAAGTGAAAAACTCCTTATTTTCAGGTGTGCAGAATTATTAGGCACATTTTCTTTTACAGATAAAATGAGCCAAAAAAGAGATTTACCTCAGACTGAAAAGTAAAAAACTATTAAATGCCCATGAGAAGGATGCAATACTAATGCAATACTGCAATTTGCAAAGTTAAGGCATGACCACCGGACAGAAAAAGGCTTGTTGCATCTGCATTGTCAGAACAAACAGGTGGAGGAGAAAAGATGCATGTTAATTGCAAAAAAAGTAAGAATTAATGTTAAGAATCAGATATGAAACCATCAGGAACCATTTAGTGTCCAGCGCCACCGTTTTCCAGAACTGCAACCTACCTTGAGTCTCCAGAAGTGCAATGTGTCAGGTTCTCAGAGACTTTGCTTGGGCAAAAAATCCTAAAAAATGACCCTCAATTAATAAGAATAACATTCTGAAGTATTGTCAAATACATAGAGATGGTTTTTTTCTAGGCTTTATAGACAGATGAGTTGAGAGTGACTCTTGAAGGACCAGCACCACATCCTCTTGTAGCACTCTTTCAAGTTTATCCTCCAGAATCTGGCAGTAAGTTTTTGGGACTTCAGTTTTAGTCCATCTCCTATCCTGAAATGTCTGTCTTGCAGAGAGGGACCAAAATAAACTCTTAAAACTTACTGCCAGATTCTGGAAAATATATTTTTGAAAGAGTGCTACAAGAGGATGTGGTGCTGCTCCTTCAAGAGTCACTCTCAACTCATCTGTCTATAAAGCCTAGAAAAAAAACATCTCTATGTATTTGACAATACTTCAGAATGTTATTCTTATTAATTGAGGGTCATTTTTTAGGATTTTCTGCCCAAGCAAAGTCTCTGAGAACCTGACACATTGCACTTCTGGAGACTCAAGGTAGGTTGCAGTTCTGGAAAACGGTGGCGCTGGAGACTAAATGGTTCCTGATGGTTTCATATCTGATTCTTAACATTATTTCTTACTTTTTTTGCAAATAACATGCATCTTTTCTCCTCCACCTGTTTGTTCTGACAATGCAGATGCAACAAGCGTTTTTCTGTCCGGTGGTCATGCCTTAACTTTGCAAATTGCAGTATTGCCTTAGTATTGCATCCTTCTCATGGGCATTTAATAGTTTTTGACTTTTCAGTCTGAGGTAAATCTCTTTTTTGGCTCATTTTATCTGTAAAAGAAAATGTGCCTAATAATTCTGCACACCTGAAAATAAAGAGTTTTTCACTTCCAGCCTTCATGGACAATTATATATCAATTATAAATAATTAAATACAAATGAATAGTAGTTATTAAGATTGATGTGGTGTGAATTATTCAAATGTGCTTGGAAAAAAATATGACAAGAATATCAACTTGCCTAATAATTCTGCACTCCCTGTATACATTACATTTTCCTCCTCGTCTTCATCAGCAGGACAAAGCTCTGGTGATGGTGGTAGTGCGGGAGGAAGAGGAGGTAGAACATTTGGGGTCCCTCCTTCTCCCCGGATGAGCTGTGCTCTGTATCCTACAAACAAGCAGAACACAACAGCTATCAAACCCAACATCACTGAATTATCACAGTCTGAAAATATTTTTATAATAGACCTCTCACAACTTCCGTATTTTGCACCGGGAAATACGTAATTGCTGTGTAAACCTATTTCCGCCCCGGTATGCCGGTAACCAGTTAAACAACGTGAAAAACGCTTAACGTGGCTTAATGTATTTAAAAAACGACCAGGAAACCCCAAGTTTCTGTCAAACCTTACGTGGAACAAACATTAACTACTATCAAAAGAACGAGCCCTTATTCCACAGATAAAGTGAATAATATCACGTTAAGCTTTTTCTCCCCCATTGAAGCCATTATAAGGAAACAGCTTAACATGGTTTTCGTACCTCAACAGCGACCAGGGAAAACCAAACTTATGTTAAATTTTACTTATAATAAATACTTGCTGCTGTCAAAAGAACGAGCTCTTATTCAGCATATAAAGTGATCGCCCCCCATAGAAGTCCATTATAACAAACCATGTTAAGCTTTTTCCTTAATGGAGTTCTATAGGGAGAAAAACGAGATATTATTCACTTTATATGCTGAATAAGAGCTCACTCTTGTGACAGCAGAAAGTGTTTATTATAAGTAAAATTTTAAGCCACGTTAAGCTTTTTTTTTTTTTTGTATAATGGACTTCTATGGGGGGCGATCACAAATATGCTGAATGAGAGCTCGTTCTTTTGAGAGCAGAAAGTGTTTATTTTAAGTGAAATTTAACAGAAGTTTGGTCCTCCCTTTGGTCGCTGTTAAGGTAAGTTAAACCAAGCTGTTTTTTTATAATGGGCTTCTATGGGGGAAAAAACGCTTAACGTGATATTATGCACTTTATCTGTGGAATAAGGGCTCGTTCTTTTGATAGCAGTTAGTGTTTGTTCCAAGTAAGGTATGGCAGAAATTTGGGGTTTCCTGGTCGTTTTTTACGTAGGTTAAGCCACGTTAAGCGTTTTAGAACGTCCCGGATAAACTCTTAGTGGAAAAATGTATATCCTTTATCCAATTTGTTCCTCTTTGTGACGGAGTTTTCCTCCACGACTCTTATCAGGTCTGCAAAAGTTATCTTTGGCAAACCAGTGAGGGAAGTTGTGTAGACTCTCTCCATTTTAATTTTAAATTACCCGGCTTTCTGCTGTGTTGACATTACACAGGAAGTCTGCATACCCTGCGATTGCGTATTTCCGGTTTCTGTGAAAAAGGTCTATTTAATTACAAGTATAAGTTCACTG
>NW_027394582.1:0-15349 GCF_049309525.1 Garra rufa | reverse complement strand
CCAAAATGCAGTTTCACAATCTCAGCCAAGGAAGAAGGGTCTTATCTAGCGAAACAATCGGTTATTTTCTAAAAAAATAAAAAAACTCAAATGCTCGTTTAGAGCCCTTTGAAGCTGCAGTTTGGAAGTTCAAACTCGGGGCACCATAGAAGTCCACTATATGGAGAACATTCCTGAAATGTTTTCCTCAAACAATATAATTTCTTTACGACTGAAGAATGAAAGATATGAAAATCTTGGATGACAAGGAGTTGACTACATTATCTGTACATTTTTGTTCTGGAAGTGAACTAATCATTTAAGTTTAATTTGGTAAAAGTGCACTAAAATACTAAATTCTAGTAATGAATATATTAACTGTATTTCCAGTATTTTCTACAGTAAGATTTATTTTTAAAATTGAGATTAATATTTTGATTAATGATTTATACATTTATATTAAATTTGGTGGGACATACATACATTCTGCAATTGTGTTTTTTGTAATATACACATAGACAGACAAAGAAATAATCGGAAAATTTCAATACAATACGAACTGCGGATAACCGTGCAGATCTCCTCTGAGGCTGAAAAGACAACACATATATGTAAAAATATGCACACAACTATAACCAAAGGAGAAATATTTCAAGAAAAATGTAACCAAGTGCCATTTTAAGAGTTTAAATATGAAAATATTTTACCTCATCCTTTGCATCCCCATCTCCTTTCTGTGAATAAAAGGAAAAATAAAACATAAAAATAATATTATTATATAATTACATTAATTCACCTTTCACATGTAAAAGCAATAAAGGAACACAGTGGCCTGTATAAGTGAGCTCAATTGAGTTCAGTTCAGCTCAACCATCCCTTATTAACAGCACAACCAACCCCTATATGTGAGCTGAGAGAGGAGGCGTTGACAGCGCCATCTGTCGGTGCATAAGCGCCATTACAACCATCTGCTCACAAGAACAAAGACTATAAAACAATAACACGGTGTTACTGTCTATATGAGTGCGTTCTCAATCATTAGGGTCTTTAATATTGCACGGATCATATTTCGTATGAGTGGATGTTTCGTGATTGATTTTGTTGGAGTTTCTTAACGCACAGCATGGCTGACTCCAGCAGCAATGGAAACCAGCAAAACAAACTTGAGCGCGCAATCGCGCACACACTGTCCAAAACATGCAAGAAATACGCGAATATAAGAAATACGCGGCGGATTTCAATGTTAAATATTTCAAACGTATGCAGATCTATATTTTTGCAATGCGGTGAATAAATAAACGACAGGATTATGACTATCAGATCCGAACAACGCCTCCCTGATGCAGGAGAGAGAGTGTGTATGTGCGAGCATGCCTACCTTTCTTTTAGGCATGTTGGATTCCTAAAGAGATTCGGCTAAACACACGCGAAAAAACAGCTGCTTTAGAAGAGAACCGGGCATATACGTGCTCAGCTCACTACACTAAATACAGTAGTAAACACGGAGGAACATTACAGCAAGCGTCTGAATGGGATAAGGGGAGTGGCTTAGGCCTGACTGATGCCTAGTTTGACCAATCAGCGCTGAGAACCTAGAGCCGAACATGAAGAGCCGGTATTAATGATAAATGTCGACAGTACTATAAGAAACATTGACTGAGATAGGCTAATTCATTCCTATAAAATGTGTGCGTCTTTATAAATTACTTTTTAACGAGGAAAAACAGCGACTCTTTGAGGTTTTTTGAGCAATTTCATTGCCGTTTAGACAAGGGGTGATTTATTTCTGCGAGTTCTGTACTCAAGATGGCGCCCTGGAATCGAGTCGGGTTTTAGGGTTTGTTTCGCAAGGCTGCAGATGACAGATTATTAAACCAAAAGAAAAAAATAAGAGCAGCGCCCTAGTCGCTCACTAACGGGGATGTTACTTTGTTACGTCGCTCGCTTGTTGCAACAAATTAACATTAACAGTGTTAAAACTGCAACATTATTCGCTGGAAACAATTGATACACTAATATATATATATATATATATATGTCACAGTTACAGAATTTGCGGTGCGTACATGAAATAAACGAAAAGATTAAGAGTGCACAAAGTACAGTGTGATTGAATCATACTGAGATAAGCCTGTGTCAGTAAATTAAACTTCATTTCTAGAATGCATACAGTCACAACTTGTTTTGAGAAAGCTGAACATTTCAGAGCAGCCCTGTTTCACACAAACACGTCTTTTCATTCTTAGATGGTCTATTTGTGATAAAGCAGGAAGGGTTCTGCAGGCTGTGTTCGCGGTAGAGGCGGGGAATGAGGAGGGCTAACAGAAGAGAGACGGAGCGATAACGAGCACAAACTCTGACTGGAATGCTCAGATTGTCATCGAGACTGAAGGAGTGAATGTGGAGTTTGATCATCGCTGTTATTGAGCAGAAACGCCTCCTGTCCCGCTCCGGCGACCGCTGTTTGCTCCTCTGTGGGATCTGAGGAATCTCTCATTATGGTCATTAAAGTTTACATCGCCTCATCCTCCGGATCAACATCGGTAAGAACTTCTGATGTATAGGCTATACACTCTGTGAGAGATCTGCAACTAGACATTCCTTACTTAAATTCACCACCTTTACGACAAAACAACAGTTATTGTTACACAGTTATTATACATGAATATAGAATCAAACAGTGTCACATTTATTGTCATTTGAATTATTTTCATGAGGTCGTTGCTGACGCATATCAAATTACCACACTTTGAACTAACAACTGTGACACTAAATACTGTCATTTTGGCGGATACCATGGTAATCACAGAAATGTTTGGTTGTGAAATTATTATTCATAGGCAGTTTGCAAACATTTACCGTCAGATATAAAGCCAGCACTAACTATCCTGTTAGAGACGACAGTAGTCGTTTGTTCTCATGCAAATTTCACAGAGAAAACCCAGTCACTACAAACTCTAAATATGGTGTTGAAGTTGACAGTTAATGTAACCACTTCCTCTGACATCCCTGTGCTGGAAATAAGCACTTCTGCTCAAGACTTCTCCAAAAAAAAAAAAAAAAAAAAAAAAAAAAACATTATGTGCATTGAGCTGGACTAGGAAGTGCATGAGGACTGACTCAGAATGGCCATTCCAGTTTAATCTGAGTTTGTTTTATTTGCATCCTAACTGTTGAGAAGTCAAACAGCAGTGTGTGCAGTGTGCTATAAGTCTGCGCTAGAGGGAGCTCTTCCTCCAGAAGCTCATTTGGCTCAAACTCTTCCTAATTTGGTGAGTTAGAGAATCCTGTCCTGCTCCAGATACTGTAAGTTATGTAACACTGGAACGACAAACATCTCATGGTCCTGACTTGTTCATACGTCTTTCAGTTTCTTTCTATGTTGACACAGTTTATGTGTTACTTGATGAACAAGCAACCAATGTTTCTGAGACATTTTATCAGTTTAACAATCAGTGTGTTGTTAAACAACTGTACAATCTATTGAACGCACTGTACTTCAGTCCCTCACAACCTCATTTTCATTTCTGTTTAAAATTAAATTTGATGCTACCTTAACTAATGTCTAGACCCTAAAATGAATGGGTCTGATAATGGAGGCCAATGATGTGACATAATACAGTGTGTTGGTGTTTTTCCACAATCAGGGTTGGAAAACACTGCTTGAATTTGTCCACCATATTGACCCATTCAGGCTGATTTGTGGAGCATAAAAAGCGTAATAAGTGAATCATATTGTAATGGAGACACTGCCTCATTTCACATAGTTATGCAGAATTACCACTCATTAAAATCCCGGTGGATGACTAGATTAAAAATTTGTCAAGATAAACTTTAAGTTATCTTGAGAAAGCCAGACCAGAAAGTTTGAAAAGTTGTTCTATGTTTCTATGTGGTTGGTAGGGTACTCTGGGTGGTTGCTAAGGTGTTGCTATGCGGTTGCTAGGGTACCCGGGGTGGTTGCTAAGGTGTTGCTATGTGGTTACTAGGGTACCCGGTGTTGTTGCTAAGGTGTTGCTATGCGGTTGATAAGGTACTCGGGATGGTTTCTAAGGTGTTGCTATGCGGTTGCTAGGGTACCCGGGTGGTTGCTAGTAGTGTTGTTTTTGGTGGCCGATTTTAATTTTAGTTTTAGTCTAGTCTTTGTGTGAAGCTGTCATTTTAGTTTTTATTAGTTTTAGTCACGTTCATATTCTTTTTAGTCTAGTCAAGTTTTAGTCGACTAAAAGTCTGAGCATTTTAGTCTTATTTTAGTCAGAATTACCCATTACTATTTTCGTCTAGTTTTAGTCGACGAAAACTGATGAAATTTTAGTCTAGTTTTAGTCTACGAAAACTGATGACATTTAGTCAATTTTTTGTCAATGTAAATGTAATGTAAAATTGTATTTTAGTCTATTTTTAGTAATGCAATTTTTTTTAACCTAGTCAATATAGTATAAGTACCTAGAAGTATAGATGAAACCAATGTTTTCTTTTAGCCAAACCCATTTCAACCTTACCTTATAAGCTCAAGAATACATCCATTCCAGACATGGAAGATGCTCTAATTTAAAATTACAACATTTATTTTACCTACCAAACATGTTAGAATTACACACACATAAATTGAAATAAAATAAATAAAAACAATAAATAAAATAGCATCACGTGGCAATGCCAGAAAAAAAAAAAAAATTCAAGTTTAACAAACGTGACTGCTTCGTATTCTGATTCAAACAACACGAACCCCTTGCACAGGTTTCAAGTGTCATTCACTTCTTTATTAAGAATAAATCATAATACGAATAAATATGTACGTGTAGTTTTGTGCATGTTCATTTTGTAGTAATTCCCGCTTCAAAAGCACTTCTAATTAATAATAATATTAGTCAATTTAACAATATCATTAATTTACTTTGATCCTCTATGGCTGCACAAATCATGCTTGTACTTTTATAAGTTTATTTACCAATTAATTAATTTGTGTAAGTAAAATATTTCTTATGGTTTTCGTAGCACACATTGATTCATTTTATGAAACTGTCCAAAAATCGCTTTGACATCTGGGACGCAAAAGAAACTTTTTCCACCTTTGACCACAAGATGTCATTAGTGTGCAACGTGTTGAAAAGCTTCGAGTAATTAAGCTTTTTAGAGACAGATGAGGGGAACGCTTTGGTGCTGGAAAGCTTAATTTTCCCATCACTACTAAAAAGTATGAAAAACGTTTCTTCTTTTTCTCTCAAAGACGAACCACAGCTGACCAGCCTTTCTCTGTGTCAAACCTAACTTTGTTTGTAGCCGCGAGTGTGGCTTGAGAAAGTGACGTCGCCTGCGGTTAGGCTAGAAGGGATACAGCTCTGGCTACTGGGCATGCGCACATCAATCTAACGTTATAACATTTCGTTTCGTCTCGTTTTCGTCGCCGAAAATGAAGAGACATTTTAGCATAGTTTTTATTTTGTAAAACACATTTAGTCTCGTTTTTATTCGTCAACGATATTGCATTATACATTTTATTATAGTCATCATCACATGACCAGCATTTTCGTTTCGTTTCGTCTCGTTTTCATCATGTGATAAAGGTTCGTTGACGACGATATTTAGTCATAATTTTCGTTGACGAAAGCAACACTAGTTGCTAGGGTACCCGGGTGGTTGCTAAGGTGTTGCTATGCGGTTGCTAAGGTGCCTGGGGTGGTTGCTAGGTTGTTGCTATGTCGTTGCTAGGGTACCCGGGGTGGTTGCTACGGTGTTGCTATACGGTTGCTAGGATGTGCGGAAGGTCCACTTTCCTGCAAAGTTCAGATCCAACCCTGATCAAACTCACCTGAATGAGCTGATCAAGGTGTTCAGGAGCACTAGACAGTCTCAGACAGGTGAGTTTGATCAGGTTTGAAGCTGAACTGAAAATGTATCTCGAGGGCCAAAGATGAGGATCCTGTCATAGAGACTAAGAACTCAATGATGATGGTGCCTCCCCCTGAATCTCTATAGGTGTTTGCTGTCAGAAAATGTTTCTTTAGAGAAATGAATGATTTATGCTCTGTTTGGTGTTATACTGTTTGATATACTTCTCTCGGAAAAGAGCCAAACAGAGAAGATCTGGTTGCACTGCTTGGCAAGGGAAAACTGGATGTCTGAGAGATCCCTGAAGTGTCTCAGTTCACAGATGGTTCAGCTGAATGAATTGTGTGATGATTGATACAAACATGTATAACTTTATTTCCCACACAACCAGGCAGGAAGACATTCATGTAGAAAAAGAAATTAAGTTGGCGCTACCAAGGGAACACTTTAACATATACGGCTAAAGTTCAAGCAACTTGAGCAATTCTTTATCTTTTCTCTCTCTCTTTCTTCAAGTTTACATAGACTTGATTGCTATTGCTGTGTGTTACCTGGATGTTTCACAACATTGTTGTGTCTGTGGGAGTTATTCATGAGTTTGTCCAGCAGTTCTCTCCAGCATGCGTCACTTTTCCAACATCTGCATCTGTGAACCCTTTCCAGCAGTGTCTGTATTTGAGATTCATAATAAAAAAATTGTTGGTGATACTTTACTTGAGTCTTTCTCCAGAACAGTAGTTAGGCTAATATCAATATTTTCTGAAAAAGCTGTAACTCAACAGAAACTGATACTCTCAAATCCAGACAAATTGTGCTGAAAATGTGTTCTTCCAGTTGTGGAGTATGAATGACGAAAGTGTTTGTGGATTTTGAATAATTTGCTCATTGCATGCATTTTGTCTGAAAGCAATGAGAAATGATTCCCAGTATGGTCTGCATAGACTTCTGAATCACTGAATGTAATCTGTATCGCTGTAATCTTCTGTTTCCCTCAGATCAAGAAGCAGCAGCAGGATGTCATGGGCTTCTTGGCAGCCAATAAGATTGAGTTTGAGGAATGTGACATCGCAGCTGATGAAGACAACAGGAAGTGGATGCGAGAACACGTTCCCGATGATTTCCGGCCCACCACAGGGAACCCTCTACCTCCTCAGATCTTCAACGAGGACAGATACTGTGGGGTGTGTATTCCTGACAGACATATATGTGCTGGGTAGTAGCTCTCATTCTCAAAAACAACTTAAGTGTAAGAAGGTGGTAAACTGTTGCAAACAACATTACTCACAATGCTGTTGAGAAACACAGCCTAGATTGATATTTAAGCATTTATTTACTTTCAAATCAAACTAAAACATCCAAATAATTCTCAAAAGTAAAGTCATGTCAGACATCACTGGTTCTTGTCCATCATCTTACCAAACATCTTAGTTGGCCATGTAGTGATTCATCTTTTCTCAATCATTAACATATTGGTGTGTGGTACATGAGCCCAGAGACTGTACACTGTAAAAAGTTTTCACCAGATTCAACTTAAAAACCTAAGTTCAGGAGCTGCCTTAAGATTTGAAGGAAAATCAGCTTAAAACTACAAGTCATTTTAACATATTACAATAAAAATGAGTTGATTTAACTTAAAATCTTAAGGCAGCTGCAAAACTTAGGTTTTTAAGTTGAAACTGGTGAAAACTTTTTACAGTGTAGTGTAAAGATTTTAGCTCAGTTTGAAGGCACACTTGAATCAGAGTAGAAGAGCGCAGCTGGAAACATTGTATACATCTCGATTTACAAAGCAGATTGAATCTGTGAATTAAGTCCTAAAGCAGCCTTATATACACCTACTGCAGTAAACTGTGTTTGTAAAAGTGCCTGTTTTATGAATTAGAATACATTGTCACTAGTAAAAAAACACCTTCTTTTTCTCATACTTTTCTCTACATTACTGCAGCATCTCTTTCTACACTTTCTCTACAACACTGTTTTAGTTCCTGTTTTAATTAAATAATATTAAAACAAGAGAAAATTACACTCTGCTCTTGAGTGAATAACATCATAGCTTTCATAAGGATCAATGTGTATTTAATTCACACAGTTCCCATTCGGGAACTCTCGTTGCGTCATCAACGCTATGGGGAACGCCATTGGCGGGCCGCACTCTGAGTCATAGTCTATAAACCAATCAGAAGATGGGAGTGACGTCACCGCGCTGGTGACATCACTCCCGTCTTCTGATTGGTTTATAGACTATGACTCAGAGTGCGGCCCGCCAATGGTGTTCCCCATAGCGTTGATGACGCAGCATCTCGTTCCCTCAGGGAACCAAGGTTACATACGTAACCTGAGACGTTTAGACTATGCAGTTTTATTTTTAAATTAGATTATTACATTTCTGTGGAATTTTATAACAGAATACTGTTAGACAGAACTACCCAAAAAGTACTGTTTATGTCATTTACCATATTTAGCCATTTTATTTTTGTAATATGCTTCTTTATTCTTATGTTCAATAACAAAATAAAATACAATTACAAAAAAGAAAATATGATAAATATAAGTACCATAACATAAAATGAATCATAATGTGAAATAAAATTGTGGTCATCATTTAGAGTATGAAAGTTCGGGTCCCACTGACTTTAATAATGTGAACATAAACAACTGAAACATTCTATAATCATAATATCTTCTGTTGTATTTCTCAGTAAAAAGAAAGCCATACGAGTTTAGAAAGACATGAGCCAAAGTAAATTATGATAGAACTGTATTTTCTACTTGAACTATTCCTTTAACAGATTTAAGGCAGAATATTCCCTATATGATTATAAGGATGTTTACCCAACATAGATCAAGAAGTTCACAGTTTACATTGATGCTTTAAAAGCAATTAAACTGAATCTATTTCCATCTGTTTCAATGCAAAGCAGGACACATTTCTGCACAGGTAATTTGACCATTTTATCATTTTAACTGGTGTCTTGTGTTTTGATCAAACCAAGTCAAAAACTGTAAGACTTGAGCAGAGCTTTCTGTTGCCATCTTCTCTCTAAATAATGTGTTGTGTGCTCCAGAACTACGAGGCGTTCTTCTGTGCCCGTGAGGACAATGCTGTGTATGCGTTCCTGGGCTTGACGGCTCCTCCAGGCTCAAAGGTAGGTGTCTGACGGACATAAAGACTCATTTATTCCCAGCGTGTGTCCCGTATGTGTCCGCTGTAGGAATGTAGTGCTAATGTCCGTCTGATGGACACACACACGCTCTAGTCTGTCTTCTGCTGGAGTGAACAGACTCTCACTGCTCTTTGGAACTGATTCCATGGGTTTCTATGTGTTTCTTCACAGGAAGCAGAAGCGCTGGCTAAGAAAACACAGATCTAATCTAGAGAAGCGGCTCTAGCAGAGCTGACCATCTCCTGCACTTTCTGATCATTGAGTTTCTTTTTTTGTTGGTTCTTTTTTATCTTTGCATCCATGAAACGATGAATGTGATGAATTATCTGTCCACTCAAAGGTCCATCTTATTGATAGAACTGTTCAAATGTTTTAATTGTCAAGATTTGATGGTGAATCATTCCTCTAATGTTTAAGCATGCAGTTTTTGTTATGTTCATGCTTGAATGTTCTTGATTATATATGTGGTAAATTTACATTTAATATGTGCCCATATATTTAGGGTTTCTGTGGGTCTTAAAAAGTCTTATTTTGATCTTTCACAAATGAAGACAAGAAAAGGTTTTAAATCAGAGCAGAAACTCTTACATTCATAAAGGCAGGGTGTTAATGTTTCATGCACTGCAACAAAAGTATAATAAAAATAACTGATTAAAGGAAAAATATAATCAAATATCTTATCAAATTAAATATCTATGTTAATATTTTTGTCTTGTTTCCAATACAGATATCTAAACATCCTTAAGTCTTGCTTGGGGAATCAACTTGTTTTTGCTTTGAATTAGTTTTATTTGTCAATTTTTTTTTAATAATAAATTCACTTCTTTTTGATACATTTCTCAGAAAACAAGACATTTTTTGCATCTATCTTAAGAATTTGTGAGACATTTGCACTGGAGAACAAGACAGAAATACTGAGGAAGAACAGCTCTTTTGTGCAGTGTGATCAGAATACAGTCAAACTTATATCTGATCAGGTACAGTTAATGTTTTAGTTTTAGTCATGTTTTTTTTTTACTACAAACACAGCTCATTTTGTTCTCTTTAGTCATTTACATTTAGACAACACATTCCCTTTGATTTCTTTCTTTCTTTCTTTTTCTTTTTATTTTAATTGGGTCATTAAAATTGGTCCTGAAACTCATAAATTTTCCTTTATAAAATTCGCAGAAAGTCTGATACTTAACTCAAGTCCCTTAATAAGTCCATACATTTTAATGATTTGTTTCATTTTCTTATTTCTTAAAGAAATGTTGGCAATGATCATTTACATTTGTGTATGTTTAAATATTCTTCTTAGTTCATTTTTAGGCATTTTTTTTGTTTGTTTTTTAATGTGTATGTTTCAAACTGCATGTTTGCCTCAAGTATCATTTATGTACTAATAGAGATCTTTTTCTATTTTAAGGGGAAATTATAAAAACAGTAAATAAATAAATCAACAAACACAAGATGCTACCTATTGTTACTGCAGCTTTATTTTCACTGTTGTTAATGTGTAGGTTATACATTTTTATTATTGTAAGATGTAATGAGAACATCTGATGTGAATCTATACTCTACAGTCATTTACAGTACATTTGTCAGTCTCTACTGTGGTAAGTCCATTGATTACAGTTTCACATGACTTACTTTAATGTACAGGGCCTGTATTTGATATGACAGATAGCTGTCATCTGTCTGTCTCCATCTCATCTGATTCATTTGTTTACAGCCTCTTTGGCCTTGAAACCTTGAACCTGGAGAGCCATTTCTTTCATTATGTTATCAGTATCAAACTTTTGGTTTGCATCTCTTAATACATTTGTCTATCATTTAATTAAACTCATCAATGATTCATTTATTATGTTTTTAGATTTTCAACTGGTCTGATACAAGTATATTTTTGCTGTTGAGGCAGATTTCAGTCTGGCAAAAACCAGTCACCGGCTTAAGCACGATTTTAAAAACAAGGCTCATTTCGTCAAAACACTACAATTCATACATCCACACACACTAATAGCACCTCAGACCTTTAGCCAAAGGAAACACTTCTTTACAGTAAATAATAATAATAATAATAATAATAATTTAGACATCATATGGCACATACATGATGTCTGGATTTGATATTGTTGGAGTTCATGTTCATGTTCATGCATATGTTGATCAAACACAACACACAAGACCAGTACTGTACATGGATGATAACATTTATTTCTCTCCACATTGCAAAATCTGTCAATACATCCATGCATTCCTAAAATTTGAAAAAAAAAAAATAGAACATATTTATATTCATAATAAATACAATATAGTACATAAAACGTTTGAAGAGACAAAAAAAAAAAAAAATTCAAAGCATCATCTCTTGGTCTAGCTGGATCTGGTCATTGCACTTGGTCCTCATCAGAGACTATGTCTTCTCTCAAGACAGGAAGGGAATCTTGTTGAATGGCGAGTCAATCCTTGCACACATCCTGCATCAGTCAGATGAATGCTCATGAAACCAGAGCGATGTTGTGTAGTTGGTCTAGAGATGTGAGTATGTGAGGAGTGTTGTAAGTTGTCATTCTGGTGGAGGACCCCATTCTGCACTTAAAGAGTCTGAACACATGTTTGATCAAATGGTTCATAGGTTTGGTAGTTTGGAAAGCAGTGGAAAGTGATCAACTTACATATATTTACACTAAAAAGAAATTCAAGGGGGTAAAAAAAATCTCAAAACATTGAGTTTTTTTATTCTAAGTGAACAAATGATATATAAATGTTTTCACACATGATTGGATGTAGGTCATCAGTGAATGTGGAATTTAAATTTCATTTATTTATGTAAAGAACTGTGTTTAGCATTTTGCAAGGTTTTCAGTTTGTGAGTGTAAAGCAGATCATGAGCTTACAGTTTTACAGACTTGATCTGAAGATTCAGTGTCTGAATGAATGATTGATTTCACTGTATGTGCCTCAACTACAACTAATAGTGAGCAAAACAGAAGAGAAAAGAAAAGAAGAGACTCTCACTCTCATTGATTTATCATGCAGCTCAACACATTATGGGTAGAAACTCTAATCAATCTATTCTGATTCATCAACACAGTTTGACGGATGATCCAGAACCAACCCAAAACCCAGGATAGAGCGTCTGAGTGAATGTGGTGTGGACTGTGTGGATGAGGCTCATTGTGTCAGAGACGCTGTAGAAGGACAGAGTTCCTGCTCTGTGATCCACAAACACTCCTATTCTACCAATGATGGGCTTCACAGGGAGATCAGTCTTTATCTTATTGTGTATGAATGAGTAACTGGAGGAAGAGCAGATCAAACTCCAGGACTGATCATTACGTCCAAACAAACACTCATAACCTCTCTTCCTGCTGATGCTCTTATATGACACTGATATCTCCACATTATCTCCACTCCACTCCAGCTCCCAGTAACAGCGTCCACACACACTCTCTCTACACAACACCTGAGACCACACATCAAATCTGTCTGGATGATCAGGATACGACTGAACTGTGCCAGTGTTAGTAATCACTCTGTTGTTCTCAGACAGACGGAGGCGTTTATTCACTGTGTTCAGATCCAGAGTGAGCTGATGGGAATCTGATGGAGATAAAACACATCAGAATCAGGAATTATGAATCTGTTTGATCTTTTCATGTATCTGAACTCTTCATGTTCAGTGTATCATCAGTGTCTCAGTACAGATGAGCAGATATCCTGTGCAAATCATCATTTACATCATCAATTAGAAAACTCTTCTTTCACCTTCTACAGGAAGAACATGAACACACTCAGTCAGTTTTTCTGCTTGTTTTCTTACTGACTTACATTGTAGGAAGTCCTTCCTGGTCCTGGGATCAATGTTGGTGAATGTGACTGTGGAAATCAACAGACATGAACAGTGTGATTCTCATGATCCTGCATCCATTCCTAACACATTTCTAATATGATGTTCTCCATGATATGAGATGATGATGGACTCGTTTCTGAGAGCAGATCAATCTCCAGGACTTTACCTCTGTCTGAGATCTTCTTGAGCTCCTCTTTGCAGAAATCCTCCAGTTTGTCTCTCAGCTGATGGACAGATTCTCTCAGATCATCAAAAGAGAAGAGAGAACTGAAGAGATCGTCATTTCTGTCTGTAGATTCAGGAGGTGCTGAGAGAGACTGGGAACTCTACAGAAAACAGAATATTATGATATTATAGATTATAAAGCATCTATCTTTATTATTTTTCACATAAAATTGTTTTCTAAACTAGATTTAAAAAAGATTCAAAAAATAATTGTATCATAAAATTGCAGTTATTTTAATTATAAGTATTATATTTTATAGCCTACACAGAAAAACAAATAAAAGCAGACAGAAGTAGGTGGCTACTAAAGTTGACCCCTTAAGCTCTGCAGCTATTTGGGGGATTTCCGCCTGCATTTGGCCTTCCTGAATTCAAATGGTTCCCCTATACACATACAATGGAGGAAATAAAAAAAATGGTTTCATTGTATAGAAAACCGTTTAAACTACGTAATATCAGTGTAATTCTTTATAAATAACATTATATAGGTTTCAAATATTACAATAAAAAAAAACTAAAAAACATGTGCTTTTTGATTTTTTTTTCCAGAAGTTTTTGTTTGAAAGTCTGTTATTCAGGTTCTGTGTGTCTCAGCTACTTGCTATTATACTCTTGAGGTAATATTCTGACATCGCGATTCAAATGAAGATTATTCGATCTCTGTTTGTCACACAATAAAATGATTTACATTATGTAAAAATATAAGAAATACAAGAAATTTGGGTAACACTTTTCTATGAAGCCCGTATTTATAATACATTATAAGGGTATTCTTAAGGCATTATAATGAATGCATAATGCATTATAAAAAACCTTATAATATGTTATATCATCTCATGAGTATTCATAAGAACAGTTTTAATGTATTATAGTTTGTACTTATTTGTGGTTATAGCTTTTAAGAGAATAGTCGCGTTTCCACTGTCACTTCCGGGGGCCTGATCGTGCCTCGTCGGTGCTTCCTCAGGGCCAATGGCCTGGATTTTTCGGCCCTACGAAAACCTTGGGCCAAAGCGGGCCGGCTGGGGCTTGAGGCGCGGTCAAAGTGAAAGGCGGAGTGTGTCTGCGGTAAGATGTGCATTTCAGCTAGCAGGAATCATTATTATGCTGAATATGTATGAGCGGCAGCAGCGTGAGAAAGCCTGTGGCCCCGTGGTGCAGCTCCCGAAATTTGTTAATAAAACATCAATAAAAGAATATGGGTGATGTTCTTTCTCAGTAAACATTTGACTTAATATTTAATATTTTTGAGTTCAGGGATGTGCCGTCTCGATCAGGAGCAAATAAATAATTGTAAAGATGCCACACAATAGAGGACTTTTTGGGACAAAAAATAGTTTGTGACAAGCCCCGAATCGTGCCACAAACCACAATCATTCAGTGGTGCAAATCAGGGTAAAAAATGGTTGTGTGTGGCCAGCCTAATATAATAATTGCTAATTCTGATGAACCTTACTCAGAATATGTACTATCCAGTTCACTGATTTCACCATGATTCAAATAAATTAGACGGGAAAATGTAGGTTAAAATCTGAAATAAACGGGCACTAGTGGTGTTTGACAGCTAAATATATCTTCTGGAAGAAAGAGCTCAGAGAAATGATTCCTAAGAGATTTCCTGAGCTCAAAGCCATTTGTAAGTGATGTTTCTTTGAAAAGAAGATGATCAGATGAGAGTCTGACTGATGATGATATAACAAGACACTTATGAAATGTTTCTGTGTGAGTCTGGTGTCACAGCAGGATCTGGCTCAAGTCCACTATGATCCTGTTCTTCTAGATGTCTGTTACCTGCAGGAACTGGATGTGATCCTGTGTGTGTGAAAGCTGCTCCAGCTCAGTGTCTCTCCTCCTCAGATCATTGATCTCCTGCTCCAGTCGCTCCAGTCGTCCTTCAGCTCGACTCACTGCTCGCTTTTCCTGATCTCTGATCAGCCGTATCAGCTCAGAGCGGCTTCTCTCAATGGAGCGGATGAGCTCAGTAAAGATCCTCTCACTGTCCTCCACTGCTGTCTGTGCAGAGCGCTGTTAGGACACACAGTGATTCAGGCTTCAGTGGGACTGAAAGAGACAAGAGAGTCTGAACTGAGACTGAGACAAACTTCTCTTCTTCTCCAGACTCACCTTATGAGACTCCACAGTCTCTCTCAGCTGCTGAACATCTTTCTCTCTCTGCTGGATTCTCTGCTGGAACGTCTTCTGCGTCTCCTTCAGCTGCTTCTGCAGGACAAACGGATGATAGTGAATGTCTCAGAAAACTACTGGCACTAAATCATCATGAGAACAGATGAATCCAGTAAAAGTGGAGCTGATA
>NW_027394581.1:0-15378 GCF_049309525.1 Garra rufa | reverse complement strand
GTCAGGCATAGGGGGGCCTTGCAAAATTGACCCGAGAAGGAGGTTGAGACCCCCTGATATAAACCACTTTAATTTGGACACTCGTAACATCTATAAACATATTCATTTCTGTAGAGCTGGACATTTTAATAAGGATCAAATGATTTAGTTTAGCTTGAGAATGAAAACCAACCTGTTTGTTCCTCAGTGTCTTCTTGTTTGATGCGAACTGTTTCTTGTATCCAGAAATCTTCACTGTCCTCATCAACAAAAGCCATCTTGACAGCGTCGAGTCGATTTCAGCGAGTTCTGCAGGAGTTTTTCTATTTTTGGCAAAAAGAAAAAGAAACACAAACTAAATCTCTGGGTGCGTTTTTAAATCGCTCCCTATTTCAGTAGTCAGCACACTGGAGTCAGTCAGAGAAATATAGAGAGATCAAAACAAACTAGCACTCAAATTAATAGAAAACACCAAATTTAAGATTAATATTTCTATGTAAGTTTTATGTTTACATATTTGCACGTTATATTTGATCACACTTTGATGAAATCATTTGTTGTCCTTACACATGCTAGTTCTCATTTTGAGCAGCAGGTTTCATCAGGAGATTCATAACAGTGAATCATTTTGAGAATGAATTGATTTAGTTGTATTTTACACCTCATGAGCCATGTTTTTTTTACAGGTTTCTTAAATTAGACATACTTAATGACATATGCAGCCTTCAAATGCTCCCTTGAATTGAGAAGCAGCTCTCTTTCTCTATCACTAAGTTACTTTGCCAATGGTAGAACTAGTGTTTATGATAAACTGATTCACGATAGAGAAAGTGAAAGAGATGCACAAAATAACCTTCGTTTATATCACTGGGTAAAACATATTAACGTTTCATTCGGTATTTGTATTATTTTAATTTTATATACAATCGTCTAAACGAGTTGTGACAGCTTTAAATGATCAAAAAAAACAAACCTTTCTTCTGCTGGACCGCAGTCCGTCGTCTTCTTCTTTTAATTTTATGGTGGGTTGCGAACCAACTTCAGAGGTGCATTGCGCCACCTACTGTGATGGAGTGCGAAGAGTATGCTCTAACTCTGAGGTCTCAAACTCAGTTCCTGGAGGGCCGCAGCTCTATCTCCAACCATGCTCCAACTCACACCTGCTTGGAAGTTTTTAGTAATCCTGAAGACCTTGATCAGCGGGATCAGGTGTCTTTAAAAAAAGGTAGAAATCAATGAACCGTATTCATTTTCCCTGAAAAAAGTTTTTTTTTTTTTTAATACAAAATTGCTTTCATAAAAGAACATTACCACTGAAATAAGATCAAATACAGTCCATAGTATTCTAATATTTCCAGATTTATTCATTTTCAGTGTGAATCCCTGACAGTGTTTCAGTAACTTTCCAAAAGAGGAAGAAATAAATAAATAAACAAAATAACAAGAGATTGATTACTATAGTCAAAAGAGTGATAAATCAAATATGTCATCACACCCCCTTTGTAACAGTTACACAGCAGCATGAACTAGTTTAATGTGAATTCAATGGCAAGGTATATCAACATAAAACAGTGTTATAAATTTACATAAAAATCTAGAATAATATTAATAGATTCACAATGTTAATAACTTTAGAAAAGCATCATCATATGGATACGAAATTCTATTCTATATACAACATTTCTATGATATATTTGTGATTCTAGAGAGCAGTGCACCAATGGGACTTTTATTTTGCTCTGGTGATGTGACGTCATAAAGCTGCGCCTCGCTCCTCATCTGTTGTGATTCACCTAAAGAAAGGTTTGTGCTTTTAAAGTTTTTAAACCAATAGACATTGTTGCATCAATTAAAGCGTTTTTACAAGCTATGTAAAATAAATGTAATGCTTTATTTAGTGTCAGTGAAAACGTTAGCCTTTAGTAACAGAGAAGGTGCGTCTCATTTCTCTCTCTATATCATGAATCAGTCGTGTGATGATAAGAAGTGATGAGAGAAACTGAGAATCCGAATCATTTGAATCAAATCTTTTGTGAAATGATTTAGTGATTCGATTCAGCGGCACGCGGACTACAAACGACAACAACAAACACAAACGTGAATGACAACCGAGAATGATTTAATTAAAGTGTAGTATATTAGATATGGTGTACAAATAATTGAATACCATATCTAAATCAAAAATAGCCGGCCTAAGTATGAACCTTATGGGTAATTCGTCTTTTTTGCAAATGTAAATATAAGTCTATTAACTCTGTCTAACTAGTGCACTGACTACTGAACTAGGAGCTGATTGAGACACACCCAGAGATTGAGTTTGCTTTGATTGTACTTTCTGTTAAATATTCTCATTAAACAGGACAAAGTGTAGAAACACACAGAAAAACTCCTGGAGAATCAACAGAGATCCATGTGACACACTATTATGAAGATGGCGTTTATTAAAGAGGAGAGTGAAGACATGAAGATTGAAGAAACATTGAAACATGAAGATACTGAGGAACAAAGAAAGATGGAGTTTATTAAAGAGGAGAATGAAGACATATTTAGAGTCAAGCATGAAGATACTGAGGAACAAACAGGTTGGTTGGTTTTTTACATTTTTTCTGTAACATTAAATCCGACATTTGCTTCTAAATTTAAAACGATTGATTTTCTAGCACTTTGGTAAATATGCAAAAGTCTCTAAGAAAATAATAAATTTTGCACAAAGCAAACCTTGAAAATGTGAGTAATTGTATTTGGTGACTGCATGCTGCCTACAAACAGTGCTGTAAATATAAAGCAAGTCTGACAATAAAAAAAGCCAAAACAAAAACACAAACAAGTTACATTTAGTTGTAATTATGTGAGGTGTAAGATTGTAATAGACCTTTCTCACAGAAACTGGAAATACGCAATCGCAGGGTATGCAGACTTCCTGTGTAATGTCAGCACAGAAGAAAGCCGGGTAATTTAAAATTAAAATGGAGAGAATCTACACAACTTCCCTCGCTCTTGCCAAAGATAACTTTTGCCGACCTGATAAGAGTCGTGGAGGAAAACTCCGTCACAAAGAGGAACAAATTGGATAAAGGATATACATTTTTCCATGAAGTTTATCTGGGACGTTCTAAAACGCTTAACGTGAAAAACGCTTAACGTGGCTTAACGTACGTAAAAAACGACCAGGAAATTTCTGTCAAACCTTACTTGTAACAAACACTAACTACTATCAAAAGAACAAACCCTTATTCCACAGATAAAGTGAATAATATCACGTTAAAGGTTGTATCAGCGATTTCTAGCCTAAAACATAAAGTGTCAATTTCAGCTGACCTTTCATCACGATCCGCTCGCTGCCTGCCCCATAAATTGTCTGTGAAAAAACCGCGTCTCTCTGGTCAGCCTAGGGTCCGAGATATGCTAAAAAAAAACAATCGGCACTACCAACCTTTCCACACATAAACAAACATTGTTCCAACCAATCAGCGTCAGGGGTTTGGTGTTGTGGACTTTCGCTCCGCCTCCCTCACATCCCTGCACCAGTAGGAAAGTCCACAACACCAAACCCCTGACGCTGATTGGTTGGAACACTGTTTGTTTATCTGTGGAATAGTTAACAGCGTCGATTGTTTTTTTGGCATATCTCGGACCCTAGGCTGACCAGAGAGACGCGTTTTTTTCACAGACAATTTATGGGGCAGGCAGCGAGCGGATCGTGAAGAAAGGTAAGCTGAAATTGACACTTTATGTTTTAGGCTAGAAATCGCTGATACAACCTTTAAGTGTTTTCTCCCCCATAGAAGCCCATTATAAGGAAACTGCTTAACGTGGTTTAACTTACCTCAACAGCGACCAGGGAAGACCAATTTTCTGTTAAATTTCACTTATAATAAACACTTGCTGCTCTCAAAAGAACGAGCTCTTATTCAGCATATAAAGTGATCGCCCCCCATAGAAGTCCATTATACAAAAAAAAAGCTTAACGTGGCTTAAAATTTTACTTATATGGGGGGCGATCACTTTATATGCTGAATAAGAGCTTGTTCTTTTGACAGCAGCAAGTATTTATTATAAGTAAAATGTAACAGAAGTTTGGTCTTCCCTGGTCTCTGTTAAGGTAAGTTAAACCACGTTAAGCTGTTTCCTTATAATGGGCTTCTATGGGGGAGAAAACGCTTAACGTGATATTATTCACTTTATCTGTGGAATAAGGGCTCGTTCTTTTGATAGTAGTAGTGTTTGTTCCAAGTAAGGTTTGACAGAAACTTGGGGTTTCCTGGTCGTTTTTTACATACATTAAGCCACGTTAAGCGTTTTAGAACGTCCCGTTTATCCATAACTTTCAAGGTAAGTAACGTAGCTAACGTTAGAGAGCAATCAGGCTAACAAATTAGTGTGTACACTTAGACCCAGGACTAGGGTTATAAGGTTATGTATGGATAGTATAGAGGACATGTACAACTTTATTAAAGCAATATAGTCGTGATGTTACAAACAATATGACATTCACTGTCTGCCTTTGGTCTAAGTGAACGTCTTGTGAGTAGCAGCTAGCGACGATAGCCTAATATTAACATTAGCCGAATGCTGTCATCATCAGTTAACATTTTATTTTCGAATAGCTTGAACCCATTTTCGTTAGCAGGGAAGGAGTGGAAAGATAAATAAGGCTGCTTTTGGGCATTACAAGAACAGCCCAGTACGCTACAACAACTTTTGCTCGATGTTTGCGCCATCTTTGTTATTTAACTGGTTAACGGCATACCGGGGCGGAAATAGGTTTACACAGCAATTACGTATTTCCGGTGTAAAATACGGAAGTTGTGAGAAAGGTCTATTAGGGCTGTAACGATACGCAATATGAAATCGAAATCGCGACACTCAGATCCAGGATCCTGTGTCGCGGTGTGATAAAGGAGAATCGCGACATACCCCGTGACTACCTTTCCAATCATGTGACGCCTGCCTGCAAAAGTTGAGCTAGTTGAAGAAGAACGTGAGGAAACATGGCAACCAACCCAGAGATTGCAGACCCTCCCTCCTCATTTAAGTCAGCAATATACGGCAACATTTCAGAGCTGTATGATCCATAAAATACAGAGAAAGGCAGGCTATTAATAAAGAAAAAAAATCCAGTGTGTAAAATGTCATAGTAAACTGTGTCCAACATGAAAACCACGCTAGTCATTGTCCCATAAAATGACAAATAGCAAATAACACACAGTACTTTCATTACGTTTCATTTATTTTGTTTTTGTAATGTAAAATGAGACCTTGTTGTTTGCAATATGTTTACCCTGAGACCGCGTCGCGAACACCAGCTCGACCGCAAAACACTTTCACTATGAGAGAAAGCGGCAGCCGCGCAGAGATTCCACCGCTTCACGCGTCCCATGTGAAAGGGCTTTTAAACGGTCTTCAGACAGAGCGTGAACACAAAACGGGACCGTTTGAGAGCAGCGTCAGCGTGTACCGGATTGAGTCCAAAGAGCAAATACCCGTGCATGTCACCCGCACTGCACCTGACAGATAAATATTATTCCAACATTACGTCAGTTTCAGCGGGTCACCCGTCGGGTAGGACCCGTCGCACACACATAGAATCTTGCATCGCTAGCATGTTTAAAGAATTTGACATCTTGACAAGTTTAACACTATCATGTTAATTTTTTTTTTTTAATTCAGTGACAGACAGACCTTATCAGTTCATTTTAATACAGAAGGTTTTTATTAAACCTTAAAATGCGACCTTGTATGAAAACTAAGAAAGCTGTTGAATTTTTTTTTAAAAATAAATCTTTTTTTTTTATTTAAATTTGTTCAAAATATCGTGATACGTATCGTATCGTGACCTAGGCATATCGTTACACCCCTAATTGTAATGTATTAGTTGTACACTTCTATATCTTGTATGTATAAAAAAGGAGGGAATAAGGGGGAAAAAGGGGGAAAGAAGAAGGAACAAAATATATATATAATAAATAGATAAAGAGAAAAAAATTAAGAAAATAATTCAAGTAATAATAATACAATTAAGTAAATAAATAGATGAGCGCTGTTCAGGAGCATCAGAGTGGAGCAGTAGGGCATATTTATAAAGAAGGTTCTGTATTTTATCATGAGAACAGTATAAACCAGTGGTTCTCAAACTGATGGAGGGGTACGTGAACAAAGTGCTGAGCTTAAAGTGCCCCAACTTAAAGTAACATTAAAGCAAGTATTTCTGACAAGCAAAATTTCACTTTTATTATAAAAACAGTTAAATGGGAGTAAATGGTCAAGTGACATTAAGTTACCTCATTTTTGCTGTGAAACCTGACTGCATTCACACCAGCAGCGTACGTATGATTGAACGCCCACAGAGTGCTGCTTTAGCAAATCATGCTGCTGTTCATTGTGTCTTTAAAGTAAACTTGTAGCACTTAATAGTAGGGGTCGACCGATTATCGTCCCGACCGATTATCGTCCCGACCGATTATTGGCGCCGATATTAAGCCTTTTTACGATTATCGGAATCAGTTATTTTCAAAACCGATTTGCCGATTAAAATAATTTAATTTTGAAATGCGCTCTTTGGCTCCGACGCAGCCTGTCAGAGCTCACCACTCTGTGCCCTAGAGCAGTATCCGCCCACCGCGCATCTGATTTGTTGGGAGTCGCGAGCCCGACCAATCAACTCAAAGGCTGAAGGCACTGAAGACACAGAACGCTTGCTGGAGCTGCGAGCGGCAGTAATCAGTTGTCTCTCAAAGGTAAGTCAGCAGCAGACGTTGATTGTGTTTCAGTAATTCACAATCCTTTACGGTGAAGTTGCAAAAACACCTCAATGTTATCTTGATTTCCCGGATGCGGAAAACACGGACGGAATTGCGGAATCCAGTCATATACCGTATTTTCCGCACTATAAGGCGCATCTTCAATGAATGGCCTATTTTAACCCCTTAGCACGTACGATCACACCGGTGTGATTTGTCTTGGCTGGTCCCTGATGCGTACGATCACACCGGTGTGATTCGAACGTTTGCCACATCACGTCATCAGCTGCTGAATTCAAATCTGTTTTGGCGCGTTGGCTGGCTCTGAGCCAGATCGGATGCAGAGTGCTTGTCATATTATCACAACTATTCAGTGTTTTCAACCATATAATGCTTATGTGTATTTAAGTGTCTGAAACCTAAAATAAGTACCAGCAAAACCATACATTTATAGTTTGTAAAATACACACTGATGTCTATGGAAGCGGCAATAATGATCCTACAAATATATTCTGACAACATATTTCATTGATATCAAATACAGATTATGTAGGTAACTATAAAGTGCACACTCCTCTTCTCCCAGCTCACCAGAGACTTAATTTAATGTCTTTCGAGAGGAGAGGATGAATTAGCATGTTGTAAATCCCACAGCTCGGATTCAGCGCAAACAAACATGGCAGCGCCCATCACCCGGTACAGATTAACTAATGCGATCATAATAAAAGTATTTGGATTTTTAAATACATTTACTTGCACATATTTCGAAATCGGAATATCATATATTTCATAATATAGTGAGCATGCTTGTGAATATTAATAATAAAAAAGGAAAAACAACATAAAAGCGATCCATGTGTCTTACAGTGCTATTGTGGCTGCGTTGTGTCACATGACGCGTCATCAGTGATGCGAAACATTCTAAAATAATAAATTTGTCGCCTAAAAAAAACTCACTCTTTGGAGTTAGAATATTTTAAACTCGTGTGAAAATTAAAACCGTTTTCATATATAAGGCGCACAGAATAGAAGAGGCAGTCGGGGACGCATTCTGATTGGATGTTTTCCATGTTTTTTTATTAGTAAACTCATTTGTAAAAAAAAACGTATTTTATTAAAAGATAAATTAATGTTTTTATGCCTACATTTGCACTGCACTGTAAATTAAAACTAATGAAAATTTGTAGACACATATCGGTTCAAAATATCGTTTATCGGTGTATTTGATCTGTAATAATCGGTATCGCCATCGGCCCTGAAAAACACATATCGGTTGACCTCTACTTAATAGCATGAAGATCAAATGTTGACAGACTGTACATAGAGATCGATTTAAGAAACTCTCTTCGATACAGAAACATACAGTGTGACTTACTGCTTTTCATCTTTAAAATATGAGCAAGAGTGCAATTTTCTCTGAATATTCAAATGATTTCAAATGTTGATTTTCTAAATTAAACAAAAAGGCAATATTAAGTGAAGATTTTAAATTTTAAATGTAGCCTACATTTTAAACACAATATTATCAGATTTTACAACAAAGCAATAATAGATCCAACAAAATCCACAACAGAACTGGTGTGAGTCTCCAAGAAACAGCCGTGTTTCATCAGTGAATGAATCTGCAGCTTTCAAATTTTCAATGTCATTTTCATTTTGTCTGCATGTAAAGCCTGATAAAGCTACCAGTCTCGGATGGAGCATTGTTCCCTTGATCTGAGAGCTAAGGTCTCTTCTCTGTGAGCTCTGTGCGCAGTCATATCAGGTTCTTAGGCTTTTTTCCTCCTTGTTAGGCTGCTCCTGTCTTTGAGCTTCATTCTAGAGCAGGAGAACGAACTCCGGTCCTGGAAAGCCACCGTTCTGCAACCGTCCGTGACTGCCCTTATGGTTTAGTTGGCAGTGTCTCCTAACCTTAACTCAATTTATATCATGTTATGTCAAGCTCTGGGGCCTGTTTCAAAAAGACTCTAAGAAAAGCTGGGATTAAAGTCCAAAACCTGACTTGAGATAAACTAACAAATCAATCTGGGTTAAAGTAGTTCCATAAATGACCATTTAAGGTCACACAATCTCACTAATGTGATCCTGGTTCAGTGAGTGAAGGCAATTTGATGTGCACGCTTGTTTTTAAGCAGTCCTTAATGTCGGTTTAATACATATTGTTTAATACATTTGAGATGTTGTGTTTTCCTCAGGGCATATTCTTCATCTGTAAATGTTAGAAAGTCATGCAAACATATGAAGTTTACTGTCAGGAGTAGTGATGCTCCGATTGATCGGCCACCGATCATGATCAGCCGATATTGGCTAAAATAGCTTGATCGGTGAACCCCAAAAGCGCTGATCAAAAAAGCCGATCATTTGACGTAAATTACTCGCGTGACTTTTTCACACGTGCATGCACGCCGCACAGCTAAACAACAGTAGAGCGGAGCTTACCAGTGGCAACATGAGTACTAAATTCCTTATTCGTTTTGTAAGGGTAGTCTTATTATTGGGCATGTGACTAAGTTGTGCGTGTACAGAGCGCTGACTGTAGTTTTGGCAGAGAAGTTTAAGTTTACTTTCGGTTTCTTTCTCTGCCATCTTCAGTGAGTGGTAATTGTGCGTGCTTGAATGTAAATGAATGTATCTTTCTATACCCGTCATATTGCAATAATGTTACCGCTGTATGTCTGATTGTTGTCATCAGTACATGTTGTAGTTCAGTTCATACAGAATAGAAACGGTGCGCGTGTAATTCACGTGCGTATGTTTAGCGCCATTTTATCCCATCGTTATTCTAATGAACGCATATAGATGTTACTGAGGTGAATGTTTGTTTCCTATATACAGACGGATTCGGATATATCGTGTTTAATTCAGCCTAAACCACATTTTACTACCTTTATCCTAATGACTGCAATGCTGGATAATATAATCCTTACATCATCTTAAAAAGCAGCTACAAATAACAAGCAAAGAACATTTACATTATCAAAGAACTTCATCATTAACTGGTGTAGCCTAGTCTAGTGCGAGGAGCACTTTAAAAAACACTCCAGTTATAATCAGTTTATCTATCTACACTGTATGCTGAATAAAATCTCTTGCATGTGTCCACTCTATGCATGTGTTTATACCACGGCAAGTTTCTGAAGCATCCTAGAACCGACTCTCTGCACTAGATCGCTAAAGTTAGATGCCTTTTTGAGCAGAAAAGACTCCCTTTTGAGTCTTGCTATCGTCAAAGCCATCAGCAACTGGCGATATCTCTAACTATCATCGATGCACTGTACTATCGTCTACAACCCTAACTTGGTGTTTCTTCAAGATCTTGACTGTAGCCTATTTCTACAGTTACTTTTTCCCAATATAATTAATTTATAGTTAGTTTCATTTCTACAAATGGTGCAATCTCTGCTAGATTATAGATAAAAAGATTCCCATTCCCCTGCCATTCTGTGATCGGCAGTGATCGGCGTTTGGCAGATCAAGATCTTGGTGATCGGCCCCAAAAGTGCTGATTGGTGCATCTCTAGTCAGGAGAGGACAAAGGTTACACAAGTAAACGAGTGCTAAATGAGATCTAGCATACATGCATTACAAATCTACATGACTGGTGTTACCTGCTCTGTGGCATTAAACTGGGGTTAACTTTTATTTATTTGTTTTCCCACCTTAGGCCCAACAGCACTGAATGAAACTGAAGAGAAAGATCAGTTTGAAAATCTTCATGTTTTCATTACTGGAAAAGAATCATTTTGTTCCTTAGAGTCAGAAAATACATCTACACAAAAAAGAACTGGGAGTTTTTTCACTTGCTTTCAGCGTGGAAAGAGTTTCAATGAACAAGGAGAATTTGAAGTCCACAAGAAAATTCACACAGGAGAGAAGCCTTTCATCTGCCGACAGTGTGGAAAGAGTTTCAGTCAGAATTCAAACCTTAAAGTCCACATGAAAATTCACACAGGAGAGAAATGTTTCATCTGCCGACAGTGTGGAAAAAGTTTCAGTCAGAATTCAAACCTTAAAGTCCACATGAAAATTCACACAGGAGAGAAATGTTTCATCTGCCGACAGTGTGGAAAGAGTTTCAGTCACAAAGGAAACCTTAAAGTCCACATGAAAATTCACACTGGAGAGAAGCCTTTCATCTGCCAACAGTGTGGAAAGAGTTTCAGTCAAAAAGAAACCCTTAAAAAGCACATTAAAATTCACACAAGAGAGAAGTCTTTCACGTGCCGTCAGTGTGGAAAGAGTTTCAATGAACAAGGAGAATTTAAAGTCCACAAGAAAATTCACACTGGAGAGAAGCGTTTCATCTGTCAACATTGTGGAAAGAGTTTCAGTCACAAAGGAAACCTTAAAGGCCACATGAAAGTTCACACTGGGGAGAAGCCTTTCATCTGCCAACATTGTGGAAAGAGTTTCAGTCACAAAGGAAACCTTAAAAAGCACATTAAAATTCACACAAGAGAGAAGTCTTTCACGTGCTGTCGGTGTGGAAAGAGTTTCAATGAACAAGGAGAATTTAAAGTCCACAAGAAAATTCACATTGGAGAGAAGCGTTTCATCTGTCAACAGTGTGGAAAGAGTTTCAGTCACAAAGGAAACCTTGAAAGTCACATGAGAATTCACACTGGAGAGAAGCCTTACACATGCAGTCAATGTGGAAACAGTTTCAGTCAACGAGGAAACCTTGACAATCACATGAGGATCCACAATAGAGAGAGCCTTTTTACCTGCCAACAGTGTGGAAAGAGTTTCACTCTAAAAGAAAATCTTAACAGGCACATTAAAATTCACAAAAGTGAAGGCTGACAGATCCCCTCAGTGTGGAAAGAGTTTCAACCAAAATGTATAAAACAGTTTTGGTCCTTGATTCTGATTGGTTGAGCCACATCTGAAGCTGTCGTAAATTACTCTACAAACCGACATTCTTTGTTGCTCGGAAAAAAAACAATGTAGGGTCTGGACCAATCAGACGCACAGTTCATTTATTAGATCCACCAAATAATCAATTTTTCATTAGATTAACAAATGAACACACACCCCCTTCACCCAATCCACAAAACTGGCTACCATGATGTCTTCAAATGGTCTTACTATGGCATCCAGGACTCCTCTGCCATAATCTTTACCACTCAAAAGTATGTAGAGAGAATTTTCCCCAACTAATACTCTAAAAAAGGACACATACTGCCATAGGAACTGACTGCTTTCATTAATTCTTAGAAAAACCTTTCTGTGAAGAAACACACATATCTTTAGATCATTGTGTGTTATTACTGTTAATTTATTTTGTATTGTGTAATGTTTTAATGCATGTGTTATAATAAATCACTATGTAGTATAACCACACAAAATGTTTGTTCTCGTTGAATTTGTTGATCTGAAAGATCTTTAGTAGTTTTTACATGAACAACCAATCCCAGTACATATGCAAATACCATGCTTACAAAGAGTCGTAAACTTTCCCTCCAAAAGCAAAAGTCACCATTGGCTCTCTAGCCTCCCAATTATCAATTACCCTGGCCTCCCACTTAACTTTATCTCCTGACTGTGACCCCTATAGGAGATAAAGGCTCAGTTCTCCAGGCTTTTCTCAGTTCTTTTAGTGCCTTGTCTCATCACCTTGACATCTTCTGGTTGATAAGTCCCAGAGCCGATGCTGCTGTGCCTGGGAGGCCTTAAACTCCTAGGAAGATGAGGAAAATCCCATGCCCTGGAGGGCCTCCGGATGTTTGGGGACCGGGTCTCCTCCATGTCTGCTTCATGCCTTGCGGGACGGGGCTATGGTTCCCACACACTATTAAACATTTACATGGAGGAACCTTATGAACACAAGTGCGCTCACACACACTGGTGCACACACAAGCATTCACATTGGTGTAAAAACAGGTGCTCACAGACACATTTAAAGGAAAAAACAAAACAAAATGGAAGTGATGTTATCAGCACAAATAGACTGATCCACTTATTAAAAAAAAGAAAGAAAAACTCCCAATCACCACAGAGTCAGGTCATCTTTGGAATTCATTGCTCCTTAAACCCAGAAAAGACTGGGGGAAACTCGTTAATGACCAAGGCAATGCAAGGATCATACATTTAACTAAAAAAACATATTTGTTTAATTTGTTTAAAAAGTTTAATTTGTAAACCCTGTTGTAAAACGGCACTGATGGTTTCATTCAGGTGGTTAACTGACTTTTTTTCATAGCCTCATTTTTCTTGTTTCTCTAATGGCTCCATTTATCCAATCTGACTTGCCCTTCCTCCATGTATGAGTGATTGTATGTTTGTTGTTTAGATTAGTCAAGCGTTAGTCCTTTATTAATAAAACTCTTGTGCACAAATGAGTCTCTGATTCTGCCTTGTAAATTAATGTCCCTTTACGATTCTGATCAAGCTACATGCTCTAATGCATTATTATTGTAAGAATATTATTTTTTTGTGGCCAAGAAAATATCATTGCTTAGAGTTACTGTGAAATTAACCTGAATGTTCACTGGACGAACAGCTTAGTCGATGGTGATATTTAATTCTGCTACAGTTAATACTGACAGCTGACATAAATAATTGTTATCATAATTAGTCATAAATTAATTATTTATATACATTTCCCTCTTGAGCTAATTCACAACAACTATTTGTGAGGAACTACAGTTAAAGTCAACAGTTTACATTTCCTTTTCAGAATCTGCAAAATACTCCCTTGTGAAAAAAACCCATAAAGGATTCTAATTAGAATTTCTATCATATTTTGGAAGCGTTCCTTGAATTCCATTAGGAATTGTCTAATAGGACAAGACATACATTTCCTGTAGGATAATTTCTACATGATTTAATGGGATTCAATTTTATCTTGAATCTCTTAAAAAGTACTACTTTTTCATTGTATCTATTACTAACAAATAGTTTTTGCAGTTTACTTAAATTCACCTTGATGTACTTTCAGTTGCATAACCTACATTAGTGCACAGCATTAGTGCAAAGATTTCTAAGGAACTGATAAGATTGATGATACAAAAGACATTTCAAAAGTATTTTAACTCTTTCCCTGGCAGCATTTTTTTTCAAGTTGCCAGAAACTGCCAGCATTTTCGACAGTACCGTGTTTTAGAATCACACAATATGTAGGATTTTATTTCATATTTGCTGGGTTTTTGAGCATTGTACACCCTGAAAGTGAGGTGCCCACGCCTATTGATGCATTGTTGCAAAGTTTTGCATCAGTGTTATGCTGATACGGTTCATGGAATTTGGACAAGAGGTGATTTAAAAAGGGCAAGACTTTTGTAGAGCCTGTCAGTGTCACTGGCTGGCCTTGCTGTATTATCATTGAAGTGAAGAAATAGTTTGCTGGCAGTTCATTTCATGAGATTCAGGATCTTCAGCTAGATGGCTCACAGCGGACCCTGTGTGGTCGGCAGTAGGACCAAGTTGACGTGCTTCACTAGTCTGACCTGTTTTGTACCTGTAAATAATTATATGAATTATATGTATAGATCACCCCTATACAACAACGTTTCACTTGAACACCTGACAACTGGACAATGTTTTTGTAATGTATTTACTGATTCAGGAATGTCATAGGAAATTTTCAACATTGAAGACATGTCAGAACTGCCTAGAAGCCTTGTTATTTACTCCGATATTGCTAATACTTTTTAGAATTTAATACACTGATGTAAAAACTTTTAGTAGCTAAGTTTGACTGTAATGCAGTGATGTCTGTTGTTGCTTTGGTTGTGGTCACATCCACTGCTGCTCTGAGCTCTGGATCGGCTGCTGTCCGTGGTGCTGAAGCTCCACAGCTTCACAAATCAAGAATTAAGCCAGACCTGCAGCCTCCTTGACAGGGATAGGAACGTAGATTTTATGATCACTCTCTGTTGTTGTTTTGTTATTTTTTTATTTTTTTGCAGAGATAAAGTCACAAGTCAAAAATCAACAACAAGACACTAACATTCTGGTTTTTTTTTTGTTTTGTTTTTTGCACATTGTCAGACACAGTAAGAATGGTACATACAAGGCAGAGGAAGTTAAGAGCAAAGAAGAATTACGAAAGTGTTAAGCCAAACATAAAAAATAAATAAAGATCAAGATCAAAACTTGTTGGTTATCCCAAATCCAGCTAATCATATACAATCTTAATTAGATTAGTAAGAGATTAATAAAAATTAACAACAAAATGTATAATTTTGTGTGAGACACAGATACAATTATACAGATAATAATACATAATCCACAAACTGGCAAACACTGATTGATTACATACCTTGTGGGTAGATGGAAACTGATGCAAAGAAAAAAACACAGAGAAGATAACACAAGGACAGCTGTGAAAACCAAAGGTAGGGACAATGAGAGACAGGTAGTTTATAGATAAATGTAAGGCTAACATATTCATACTAAAAGCCCCCCAAAATTTTGCCCCTATTTTGATATGTTTGTTCCAGCAAGTTTTAGTCCCCATTATAACTATTAAACACACACTAAAATCCAAAAATTATAGTAACAGCACTAAAATCATGATCAGTTTATAAAAAGTTTCAACACAAGGATCGTTTAGCTTCAGTTCTGTGAGTTTATAATTATGAGTCATAATTTTAAGGAAATGCATGCTCTTTATTATTTTATTTGCTCATGTGTTTGCTTTTTAACAAATACATCA
>NW_027394580.1:0-15387 GCF_049309525.1 Garra rufa | reverse complement strand
AAAAAATCATAATAGCAAGATGTAAACTTAGAATTCTGAGAAAAAAAATCATAATAGCAAGATGTAAACTTAGAATTCTGAGAAAAAAAATCATAATAGCAAGATGTAAACTTAGAATTCTGAGAAAAAAAATCATAATAGCAAGATGTAAACTTAGAATTCTGAGAAAAAAATCATAATAGCAAGATGTAAACTTAGAATTCTGAGAAAAAAAATCATAATAGCAAGATGTAAACTTAGAATTCTGAGAAAAAAAGTCATAATAGCAAGATGTAAACTTAGAATTCTGAGAAAAAAAATCATAATAGCAAGATGTAAACTTAGAATTCTGAGAAAAAAAATCATAATAGCAAGATGTAAACTTAGAATTCTGAGAAAAAAAATCATAATAGCAAGATGTAAACTTAGAATTCTGAGAAAAAAATCATAATAGCAAGATGTAAACTTAGAATTCTGAGAAAAAAATCATAATAGCAAGATGTAAACTTAGAATTCTGAGAAAAAAAATCATAATAGCAAGATGTAAACTTAGAATTCTGAGAAAAAAATCATAATAGCAAGATGTAAACTTAGAATTCTGAGAAAAAAATCATAATAGCAAGATGTAAACTTAGAATTCTGAGAAAAAAATCATAATAGCAAGATGTAAACTTAGAATTCTGAGAAAAAAAATCATAATAGCAAGATGTAAACTTAGAATTCTGAGAAAAAAAATCATAATAGCAAGATGTAAACTTAGAATTCTGAGAAAAAAAATCATAATAGCAAGATGTAAACTTAGAATTCTGAGAAAAAAAATCATAATAGCAAGATGTAAACTTAGAATTCTGAGAAAAAAATCATAATAGCAAGATGTAAACTTAGAATTCTGAGAAAAAAAATCATAATAGCAAGATGTAAACTTAGAATTCTGAGAAAAAAATCATAATAGCAAGATGTAAACTTAGAATTCTGAGAAAAAAATCATAATAGCAAGATGTAAACTTAGAATTCTGAGAAAAAAAATCATAATAGCAAGATGTAAACTTAGAATTCTGAGAAAAAAATCATAATAGCAAGATGTAAACTTAGAATTCTGAGAAAAAAATCATAATAGCAAGATGTAAACTTAGAATTCTGAGAAAAAAATCATAATAGCAAGATGTAAACTTAGAATTCTGAGAAAAAAATCATAATAGCAAGATGTAAACTTAGAATTCTGAGAAAAAAATCATAATAGCAAGATGTAAACTTAGAATTCTGAGAAAAAAATCATAATAGCAAGATGTAAACTTAGAATTCTGAGAAAAAAATCATAATAGCAAGATGTAAACTTAGAATTCTGAGAAAAAAATCATAATAGCAAGATGTAAACTTAGAATTCTGAGAAAAAAATCATAATAGCAAGATGTAAACTTAGAATTCTGAGAAAAAAATCATAATAGCAAGATGTAAACTTAGAATTCTGAGAAAAAAATCATAATAGCAAGATGTAAACTTAGAATTCTGAGAAAAAAATCATAATAGCAAGATGTAAACTTAGAATTCTGAGAAAAAAATCATAATAGCAAGATGTAAACTTAGAATTCTGAGAAAAAAATCATAATAGCAAGATGTAAACTTAGAATTCTGAGAAAAAAATCATAATAGCAAGATGTAAACTTAGAATTCTGAGAAAAAAATCATAATAGCAAGATGTAAACTTAGAATTCTGAGAAAAAAATCATAATAGCAAGATGTAAACTTAGAATTCTGAGAAAAAAATCATAATAGCAAGATGTAAACTTAGAATTCTGAGAAAAAAATCATAATAGCAAGATGTAAACTTAGAATTCTGAGAAAAAAATCATAATAGCAAGATGTAAACTTAGAATTCTGAGAAAAAAATCATAATAGCAAGATGTAAACTTAGAATTCTGAGAAAAAAATCATAATAGCAAGATGTAAACTTAGAATTCTGAGAAAAAAATCATAATAGCAAGATGTAAACTTAGAATTCTGAGAAAAAAATCATAATAGCAAGATGTAAACTTAGAATTCTGAGAAAAAAATCATAATAGCAAGATGTAAACTTAGAATTCTGAGAAAAAAATCATAATAGCAAGATGTAAACTTAGAATTCTGAGAAAAAAATCATAATAGCAAGATGTAAACTTAGAATTCTGAGAAAAAAAATCATAATAGCAAGATGTAAACTTAGAATTCTGAGAAAAAAAATCATAATAGCAAGATGTAAACTTAGAATTCTGAGAAAAAAAATCATAATAGCAAGATGTAAACTTAGAATTCTGAGAAAAAAAATCATAATAGCAAGATGTAAACTTAGAATTCTGAGAAAAAAAATCATAATAGCAAGATGTAAACTTAGAATTCTGAGAAAAAAATCATAATAGCAAGATGTAAACTTAGAATTCTGAGAAAAAAAATCATAATAGCAAGATGTAAACTTAGAATTCTGAGAAAAAAAATCATAATAGCAAGATGTAAACTTAGAATTCTGAGAAAAAAAATCATAATAGCAAGATGTAAACTTAGAATTCTGAGAAAAAAATCATAATAGCAAGATGTAAACTTAGAATTCTGAGAAAAAAATCATAATAGCAAGATGTAAACTTAGAATTCTGAGAAAAAAAATCATAATAGCAAGATGTAAACTTAGAATTCTGAGAAAAAAATCATAATAGCAAGATGTAAACTTAGAATTCTGAGAAAAAAATCATAATAGCAAGATGTAAACTTAGAATTCTGAGAAAAAAATCATAATAGCAAGATGTAAACTTAGAATTCTGAGAAAAAAATCATAATAGCAAGATGTAAACTTAGAATTCTGAGAAAAAAATCATAATAGCAAGATGTAAACTTAGAATTCTGAGAAAAAAATCATAATAGCAAGATGTAAACTTAGAATTCTGAGAAAAAAATCATAATAGCAAGATGTAAACTTAGAATTCTGAGAAAAAAAATCATAATAGCAAGATGTAAACTTAGAATTCTGAGAAAAAAAATCATAATAGCAAGATGTAAACTTAGAATTCTGAGAAAAAAATCATAATAGCAAGATGTAAACTTAGAATTCTGAGAAAAAAATCATAATAGCAAGATGTAAACTTAGAATTCTGAGAAAAAAATCATAATAGCAAGATGTAAACTTAGAATTCTGAGAAAAAAATCATAATAGCAAGATGTAAACTTAGAATTCTGAGAAAAAAATCATAATAGCAAGATGTAAACTTAGAATTCTGAGAAAAAAATCATAATAGCAAGATGTAAACTTAGAATTCTGAGAAAAAAATCATAATAGCAAGATGTAAACTTAGAATTCTGAGAAAAAAATCATAATAGCAAGATGTAAACTTAGAATTCTGAGAAAAAAATCATAATAGCAAGATGTAAACTTAGAATTCTGAGAAAAAAATCATAATAGCAAGATGTAAACTTAGAATTCTGAGAAAAAAAATCATAATAGCAAGATGTAAACTTAGAATTCTGAGAAAAAAATCATAATAGCAAGATGTAAACTTAGAATTCTGAGAAAAAAATCATAATAGCAAGATGTAAACTTAGAATTCTGAGAAAAAAATCATAATAGCAAGATGTAAACTTAGAATTCTGAGAAAAAAATCATAATAGCAAGATGTAAACTTAGAATTCTGAGAAAAAAATCATAATAGCAAGATGTAAACTTAGAATTCTGAGAAAAAAATCATAATAGCAAGATGTAAACTTAGAATTCTGAGAAAAAAAATCATAATAGCAAGATGTAAACTTAGAATTCTGAGAAAAAAAATCATAATAGCAAGATGTAAACTTAGAATTCTGAGAAAAAAATCATAATAGCAAGATGTAAACTTAGAATTCTGAGAAAAAAATCATAATAGCAAGATGTAAACTTAGAATTCTGAGAAAAAAATCATAATAGCAAGATGTAAACTTAGAATTCTGAGAAAAAAATCATAATAGCAAGATGTAAACTTAGAATTCTGGAATTCTGAGAAAAAAAATCATAATAGCAAGATGTAAACTTAGAATTCTGAGAAAAAAATCATAATAGCAAGATGTAAACTTAGAATTCTGAGAAAAGAAATCATAATAGCAAGATGTAAACTCAGAATTCTGAGAAAAAAGTCACCATTGCAAGACATAAATGAGTTGATAACTTGCAGTTGTGCCATATAAACTTCCTATTGCGTAATCTTTTTTAATATCTTTATTTCTTGGCCAAAATAAGCTTTCATAACAATGTGATGCTACAGCTAATGCAAACCCCTAGCCATAACTATAAATCTTCTGTGCATAACTCATCCCACACCTCAAATTGTGTTTTATTAAGGAGAGGTGTCATATTTTTCCACATTAAATAATCTAATAGCTCCCACTTGGGAGTGGGCTATTTAGACTATTATCCAGTAAGAAACCACCTGACAAGTCCTAGTAACCAGCCAGAGTTACATAGAAACTAAATAGCAAGACCCTGGCAACCACCGGCAACACTGGGTTTATCATTTGTGGATAGAGAATGTCTCAACTTTGGCAGAAATGACCTGTAATGACCATTCAACACAGCATCTCAACACTCGTTCTCCATTTTACAGGACACACTTGTAGATGCTGATGTTGCCATAGATGCCATGATGTGGCAGAATGGAGGAATGTGTGGACTGGATCACTGGAACTTCGTCATGCACCCTGTTGATGCAGCGCTGACCTGTGACCCCTATGGCACCTATGTGCGGCAGTGGTGTCCTGAACTGAAGGCACTTCCTGATGACCTCATCCATAAGCCCTGGAAGTGCCCAGCATCAATGCTGCGTAGAGCAGGTCTGTCATACTACGTAACCTGTTTATGGTTGTCGTGGACTGAAACAGATTAAATGAGATACTTTTAATATGACATGCAAATGGTCCATTTTATAATGTTTTGTTTAGAGTTTAATATTTATAGTGGTCAAATAACTAAAAATGCACAAGATTTTACCTATAATGCGGTTAAAAAAAACACAAATGCCTTAATTCTGGTTAATTTCCATTGAAGGTTTGAGTACTAATAAACCAGTAGAAATTGACATTGAAATTGCAGGTGTCAAATAGCTTTAAAAAGTCCTTTTCATGCTTTTTAAGCCAATGTTTGAATGATTTTAAACCATTTAAGCGCAATAAGGGACAAAAGAGAACTCAAATTAGTGTTTCACAGTTTTCATAATGTTGGCACCTTTTTACCAGCAAAAACAACTGCATCATTAAAATTATTCATATTGTGATTTAAGATTTTTGTTTTATCGTCCACCCCATTCCCAATAAAATCAAGCCTGTATGTTTTTTTTCCTAATAAGACACTCTTTCACTTGGAAAGTCACACATAACGGAGATAAAATAGGTTTGCTTTAACTAAAAACTAAAGTCACATTCATATTATCTATTATCACTTTCTGCTCACAGGTGTGGTTTTGGGCACCAACTACCCAGAGCGGATTGTTGTTGACCTCGAGGAGCGACGTGCACAGTCTCTACAGGACGTTGCCTCTGTGAGAAGGCGTTTTAGGCAGTTTGTTGACCAGCGATCAGGCTGTGATCTGGTGCCTGTGCCTGCAAGGCTGGTACAGGAAGCTCTGGGCAGTATGGAGGATGTTGTAAGTCGTGAAGAAACTGGCTTTCTCCTCCCAGTCATCACGCGCATGGAGTTTAAACACCAGTCTGAGGATCCAAACAGGCAAGACAACCCATATAGCGCTGTTCTGAAGGGCTACGTCAGCCGCAAACGAGATGATACCGTTGCCTTTCTAAATGAGCGAGACTTCACAGCCAGCGTGATGTGTGAGAGTGCACAGCGTAGGGAACGATTAGAGAAGGACCAGTGTCTTCTGGAGGGCCTACCTAAGCCCACCCAAGTCTCACGTGGAAGGGGTAGACGTACTCCAGCTAGAGACCCTTACAGCAAAGTGCCTGGAGGTGTCGCTGTTCCCCACAGATAACAGACCGACAAGTTATGGTTGGAATAAACTGCACATTTGCACAGATTTTTAACCAGTCCGCCAGTCTGGAAATTTCGTCAGTCTGAGTTTATTTAGCATATATTCATGTAGTGTATTATGGGCACAGACTAAGATTTTTCAGTTTATAGTGTATCATTGCAGTTGAGGTCAAAAGTTTACATACACCATGCAGAAGCTGCAAAATATTAACTATTTTAGCGAAATAAGAGGGATCATACAAAATGCATGTTGTTTTTATTTAGTTCTGACCTGAATAAGATATTTCACATAAATACATTTACCTATAGTCCACAAAAGAAAACAATAGTTGAATTTATAAAAATGACCCCGTTCAAAAGTTTACAAACACTTGATTCTTAATAATGTGTTGTTACTTGAATGATCCACAGCTGTGTTTTTTGTTTGTTTGTTTAGTGATAGCTGTTCATGAGTTCCTTGTTTGTTCTGAACAGTTAAACTGCTGGCTGTTCTTCAGAAAAATCCTTCGGGTCCAACAAATTCTTTGGTTTTTCAGGAATTTTGTGTATTTGAACCCTTTATGACAGTGACTGTATGATTTTGAGATCCATCCTTACACACTGAGGACAGCTAAGGGACTCATTTGAAACATTTGAAGATCAGGGTATTTAACTTAATTTGTCTTCTGGGAAACATGTAAGTAGCTTCTGAAGGGCTATACTAAATGAAAAAATGTGATATTTAGGCAAAGAAAATAAAGAAAAATAAGAAAAATGTACACATTTTCATTCTGTTTCAAAAGTTTACACCCCCAGCTCTTAATGCATTGTGTTTCCTTCTGAAGCATCAGTAAGCGTTTGAACCTTCTGTAATAGTTGCATATGAGTCCCTCAGTTGTCCTCAGTGTGAAAAGACAGATCTGAAAATCATGCAGTCATTGTTGGAAAGCGTTCAAATACACATGAATGCTGAAAAACTAAAGAATTTGTGGGACCTGAAAGATTTTTCTGAAAAAACAGCGGGCAGTTTAACTGTTCAGGACAAACAAGGGACTCATGAACAACTATTACTAAACAAAAAGACAGCTGTGGATCATTCAGGTAACAACACAGTATTAAGAATCAAGTGTATGTAAACTTTTGAACGGGGTCACTTTTTTAAATTCAACTATTATTTTCTCTTGTGTACTACATATAAATGTTTTTTATGTGAAATAACTTATTCAGGTCAGTACTAAAAAAAACATGCATTTTGTATGACCCCTTTTATTTTGGTTAAGTAATTAACATTTTGCAGATTCTGCAAGGCATATGTGAACATTTTACCTCAATCTTAAGTTATCAGACTTAAGGTTTTTACCTGGTAGATATGACAGTAAAAAAACGTTTCTCTTATTACATAACACTCTCTACATTATTTTGACTTGTAAGCAACTACATTACAAACCAAGTAGTCGGTTTTGATTTTGTGTTGACTATGAATGCAGCATGAGCAAATTTCATACCATGTACAAACACATCCATTATGGTGTTGGAAACTCTTTGATATTTAACATATTTATGACTTAAGCTTTGTTTTCTTCAAAGGTATTTTATAAAACAGTAATACTTAAAATAATTCATTTGCAGATAGGGTTCTTTATTTTGTAAATCAGATCTCTGTCAGAAGCACATTTGGCATCAAGAAGCAAGATTTCTAATGCAATAAAACCATTTAAAGCAGGTAAGTGTTTTAAATAGATGTTTAATGTTGTTAGTTAATTATGTTAATCACTTTAACTCATTTACGAGTCCTTAAAACTAACACAGAGTTCACCAGGTTTCATAGCTGTCCTCAGATTGGACATTGGCTGTTATTCGTACTTCCACATTTTATTTGTAGCTTATTCCAAGCATTGACAAGCTTTTACAGAACAGTGTAACATCTGCAAAAGAGATGAAACCGTTACATAGGCTGTGTCTCTGTGGCTACATACAATAACTGGCTGAATCCAACCAAGTTTGCTTGTTGCTTTCCAAGCGAAGTGCATATCGTTGTGTCCATGTGGTCCCCTCCTGTGGGTGTGGGTGGACGGGAAAATGCAATTTAAGAGAACATCTAAACTAAATCAGCTACTATAAACATTCCTAAATTGATTGTTTTTAAATTCTCTCCCATATGCAGTAAGCCAGCAGCATGCTCTAGTCCTCTATAGATTTGATGTATCTCTCATAAGCAGTTTCATCCATCAGTCCATCCAATTCCTCAGGAATAGATACAGTCATCTTCATCAGCCAGCCTGTAAAATAGACACTTATAGATGACAAAATATACATTTTGTGAGAGAGCTATTTCTTAAATCAGTCACAAGACTGAAATTTACTCACCCCCAGGCTTTCCAAGATGTAGATGAGCTTGTTTCTTCATCTAAACAGATTTGGAGAAATTTAGCATCACTTGCTCACCAATGGATCCTCTGCAGTGAATGGGTGCCGTCAGAATGAGTCCAACAGCTGATACAAACATAATAATTCACAAGTAATTCACACTTCAGTCCATCAATTAAAGGAGTAGTTCACTTTCAGAACAAATTTACAGATAATGTACTCACCCCCTTGTCATCCAAGATGTTCATGTCTTTCTTTCTTCAGTTGTAAGGAAATTGTGTTTTTTTGAGGAAAACATTTTAGGATTTCTCTCCATATAATGGACTTCTATGGTGCCCCCGAGTTTGAACTTCCAAAACGCAGCTTCAAATGGCTCAAAACGATCACAGCCGAGGAAAGAAGGGTCTTATCTAGCAAAACGATTACTTATTTTCTAAAAAAAATTACAATTTATATACTTTTTAACCTCAAATGCTCATCTTGTCTAGCTCTGTGTGTACTCTGTGTAGAGATTAAAAAGTATATAAATTGTAAATGTTTTTAGAAAATAATCGATCATTTCGCTAGATAAGACCCTTCTTTCTCGGTTGGGATCATTGAGAGCCCTTTGAAACTGCATTTTGGAAGTTCAAACTCGGGGGCACCATAGAAGTCCATTATATGGAGAGAAATCCTGAAATGTTTTCCTCAAAATAAATAATTTCTTTATGACTGAAGAGAGAAAGACATGAACATCTTGGATGACAAGGGGGTTTGTACATTATCTGTAAATTTTTGTTTTGAAAGTGAACTACTCCTTTAACATCTTTGTTTGTAAGAAACAAATCCATCGAGACAAAAAAAAAGTCATCTCATCTAAATCTGATGAGAAATATATACCGTTGGATTTTGATGTGAGAGTACAACAGGTGATGGACCTGATAATTTTGTTTCTTACAAACACAGCTTTTTGATTCACAAGACTGCGGACTGATGGACTGGAGTGGTGTGGATTACTTGTAGATTATTGTGATGTTTTTAATCCGCTGTTTGGACTCTCATTCTGACGGCACCCATTGACTGCAGAGGATCCATTGGTGAGTGATGGAATGCTAAATTTCTCCAAATCGGTTCCGATGAAGAACCAAAATCTTCTACATCTTGGATGGCTTGAGGGTGAATGCATCTCCACATTTGCGAGAACTATTCCTTTAAGCTAGTTTGAGTCAAAATGAGATTGAAGTAATGTCTCACCATCTTTATAGCAAGACTTGTTGACCAGTCCTGGGGTGTCCGCCAAGGCGTCATTGACATCCGTCACTTCCCCCGTCAGAGGAGAGTACAACTCACTTGCTGCTTTAACACTCTCCAGAGCACCAAATTCATCTACAGTACAGATATAAACACACACAATCAAAAATAATCGATCATAATATATGGTTGATTTACTACTAGTAATAACTGTATTTTGTTAAATTGCTGCATCCTAATGTGGAGTTTTTCAAAAGCAGTATTCTCCAGAGCAAGAATAGTTACCAGACTGTGATAACTTTGTGCCAATTTCAGGGAGCCCACAGTAGACCACGTCCCCCAGTGCCTCCTGGAAACATTATATTATAAACACATGATAATACACACTATATAGTCCCAAATAAATCACCTCTTTCTATAAAATCAAGTCTAACCTGTGCAAAATTACTGATGCCCACTGTTGCCACACCACTGTCCACGCGAACCCACTCGTGTTTGTCTGTGAACTTCAATGCTGCAGAATGACAGAGAAAGTAACACGAATTATAACCGTGCACATAAAGATGCATTCAAATGTTCATGTAATATAGTTTATGCTGAGTTTGTTACTACCATAGCATTTGAAAATGACTGTAACATTAGTACACACATCTAAACTTTTCCGCGAGCCGCCTGTAGACACTCATAAGTTTTAATACCTGCGCAGAAGCGAGTGGCTGTGCTCAGTGGTCTTTTATAGCATGTCCTCGCCAGCAGTCTAGCTGCAGTCACAGCGTTTCTGTTTGACAGTCGAGGCAGAGAAGAGGTCAAACTAACAGAAGCACTTCGTAATATTGTGCACATCGCCATTATTCCTTGTACGCAAACATTAATGGACGCCGGCGCGCCTCGATGATGTCATTATTCGAATGGCCTTTGCGCGCCAAAGTTGTGCTTTGAGGTGTGTATTTGGTTTTGTGTTGGAGGGAAAATGTATCTATTGAATTTATTGTCTTTATAATGTCTATATCAATATCTTTAACTGTAAAATTTACAAATAACATGGACATTAACTTTTTGGGCAACAACAAGATTTTGCGTTAAATGAATTTTATATTTTGTAACTGGGTACTATTTTGACATTTTGTTTTTGTGAAATTCATATCCCTGCTGAAAAAAACAGTATATGTTGGTTAGGTATGTTTTGTTGCTGGGATGCTGGTTTTAGCTGGTTTATGCTGGTCCTTTGCTGGTTTATGCTGGTGCTTGACCAGCAACATGACCAGCATAAACCAGCAAAGGACCAGCATTAACCAGCTAAGGACCAGTATTAACCAGCAAAGGACCAGCATTAACCAGCTAAGGACCAGCATTGACCAGCAAATGACCAGTATTAACCAGCAAAGGACCAGCATTAACCAGCTAAGGACCAGCATTAACCAGCAAAGGATCAGCATTAACCAGCAAAGGACCAGCATAAATCAGCAAAGGACCAGCATAAATCAGCAAAGGACCAGCATTAACCAGCAAAGGACCAGCATTAACCAGCAAAGGACCAGCATAAACCAGCTAAGGATCAGCATTAACCAGCAAAGGACCAGCATAAATCAGCAAAGGACCAGCATTAACCAGCAAAGGACCAGCATAAACCAGCAAAGGACCAGCATAAACCAGCAAAGGACCAGCATAAACCAGAAAAGGACCAGCATAAACCAGAAAAGGACCAGCATAAACCAGCAAAGGACCAGCATTAACCAGCAAAGGACCAGCATTAACCAGCAAAGGACCAGTATTAACCAGCAAAGGACCAGCATTAACCAGCTAAGGACCAGCATAAACCAGCTAAGGATCAGCATTAACCAGCAAAGGACCAGCATTAACCAGCTTAGGACCAGCATAAACCAGCTAAGGATCAGCATTAACCAGCAAAGGACCAGCATTAACCAGCTAAGGACCAGCATAAACCAGCTAAGGATCAGCATTAACCAGCAAAGGACCAGCATTAACCAGCAAAGGACCAGCATTAACCAGCAAAGGACCAGTATTAACCAGCAAAGGACCAGTATTAACCAGCAAAGGACCAGCATTAACCAGCTAAGGACCAGCATAAACCAGCTAAGGATCAGCATTAACCAGCAAAGGACCAGCATTAACCAGCTTAGGACCAGCATAAACCAGCTAAGGACCAGCATTAACCAGCAAAGGACCAGCATTAACCAGCTAAGGACCAGCATAAACCAGCTAAGGACCAGCATAAACCAGCTAAGGATCAGCATTAACCAGCAAAGGACCAGCATTAACCAGCTTAGGACCAGCATAAACCAGCTAAGGACCAGCATTAACCAGCAAAGGACCAGCATAAACCAGCATCCCAGCACCAAAACATACCTAACCAGCATATGCTGTTTTTTTCAGCAGGGATAAAAAGTCATTTTGAAGAGATCATAAAACTATAGGCCAACATACCGACAAACATTTATTATTAAATATTACAAATATTTGAAATAGCATTATTTCCTAATTAAGTAAAGCTTACAGCTTAAGTACAAGGAAGAAAATAGATTTTGACCATTTTGTTGCCATAGCTAAAGAAATTGTGATTTTTACTCAAGTTGGCCTACCCATTTTTTTCAACAGGATTTATAGATAGAATGATAAAACAAATTTTACCTTATGAACTATTTTTTGCAAATCTGTTTTCTGAAAGATTTCATTGGATCTGTATTGCAGTGTAAGTCAACACAGTTGCAATTGCTTGTTTAAATCCAGTTTAGTGGATATTTATTTTTGATTAGCAGGAAATATATCTGGAATTATCCCAGCAGGCACCGGACGTCAGTATAACGTTGGATTTTGGTTGAGAATGAATAAACATCAGTATTTGACATTGACTTAAAGTTTACATTAGACATTAAAATGACATTGAATTTTGCCCACCCAGTGTCGCAACCGAAATTTAGCCAATATTAACATCTTATGACATTGTGTGCCTGCTGGGATACATTTAGTGTAGCCTATATCCAAAAATATATATAAATGAAACAAACAAAAAGTTTCCTTAATAAATAATAATTAGGCGCCAAAAACATTTGTTTGTGCAAGATCATTCAAAACTGATTTTTTTTTCCCCAAAAAATATAATGACAGAAATTTCCTTTAAGTGTTGACCCTTTGATAAAATTTTTTTTTTTTTGTTAATAAATACTTAAATACATTGAATTCTTAAATAAGCGCCAACAACATTTGAAAATAATAATGACAAAAATTTTCATTATTTTCAAGTGTTGACTCTTTGAAAATAATTTTTAAATGTTTTGTTAATAAGCTCCTAAATAGTTTAAACTCTTAAATAGGAGTTAAAGACATTTGTTGGTGTGAGACAGATCACAACCGATTTCCCCCCGATAATTATAATGACAGAACATTCCTTAAAGTATTAAAAATCATTTAAAAACGTTTTGTTAATAAACTCTTAAATAGGCACCAAAGACATTTGTTGGCGTGATCAAAACCGATTTTTCCCCGATAATTAGGACAGAAATGACCTTAAAGTGTGGACTCTTTGAAAATAAATTTTAATAAACTCTTAAATAGTTTAAACTCTTAAATAGGCGCCAAAGACATTTGTTGGCACGATGGATAAAAACCGATTTTTCCCTGATAATTATGACAGAAATTTCCTCAAAATGTCAACCCCTTGAAAATCATACAATTATTCGTAATGTAATTTTATTAACCACAAAACTTGACTTTTAAAGTGCCCCTATTATGCCTTTTCAAATATGATATTTCATGTAGTGTGTCATGTAGCTGTATGTGAACATAAACTATCTGCAAAGTTGTGACGCCGACAGTGCACTATAAATGAAGTTTTTGTCTAACAAAAAAAAAGAGTCGGCTCACATTCGCCTAAACGAGTCGTCAGCAATTCGAATCTTTTTTCTGTAACGGCCACACGTCACGAGCTACACATTTGCGTAATGTCCACCCACGTTCAATTTCGCAAACAACTTGCCCGCCCACAAACAGTAGGCCTACCATTTTCACGTGGATTAACGTTACATCATGTCAAGAAGACGCCCTGCGCTGTGAGAGTGAATTTGTTTTATATGCCCTTCCGAAAGATGAAACTACCAAGAATGAGTGGTTAACATTAATTTTTTCAACACCTCAGCAGTCCAATGCCAATCTTGTGTTGTGTTCGCGTCATTTTACTGATGACTGTTTTTCCAATCTTGGGGAGTAACGTTACAACGCGAGATTCACCAAACACTTGGTTTTAAAAAATGGATCAGTGCCCAGTTTATTTGGACCGGCTTGCTCCTCTGAACTTCTACCTGTAAGTATGATTAATAATTGATGATTGTATTTTCTAGCGATCATTCAAAATATGTCTTTGTGTACGTTATGGTGTGTAACAACCCCGCACATGTCTTGGTAAGCGGCTAACTTGCGTTTCTGTAGTTCTGTTGTTCAGCTGTGAGTGCAATGTAGTATAAAAATTGTGATTGATGCAGCTTGACTGTCTGTCTGCCTTATTAGTTTAAGTAATGATAATGATAAACGATGGCTTAACGCAGTGTTATGGGTTGTACGTTACAGTGTTGAAGTTCACAACGTAGAGGTGTGCCCGGTTCGCTTACAAAAGCAAATTGCAAGCACTTTCCACAGTTATAATATGACACCCACTGAGAAACGTCCTGCTCCAGTCGTGCTTGCAAAACAGTTTCTTGTCGATGTGCCACTTCAACCGTTTCATCGTCAGACTCCGGCTCGAATTGATAGGGTAAAATCGAGGCTATCTTTTCTATGCATTAACAGGTCTCCACAGCTGTCATTCAGTTATGCCAATGGGCGTTTCGTTTTGCGCTGAAGCGGTAGACCAATCCCAGAGCCATACAGAGAGAGAGTTGCGACAACTCCGTTGACGCCAATGGACCATTTTTTTACAGCAATGGCGGATCGTGGAGACGCTCAATAGTTCCCGGAAGTTCGCGCTAATAATATCAGCGCCGTAGAGATGCAGCAGAAGAGACCGCTGTGATCAACTTTTAAACGGTAAGACATTTGTAGAACAAAGCTGTATACTATCAGCACAGCTAATCAATTTAACTTGTGCATTAAAACATATTATTATTACATTATTTCTCACTTAATTAGTAGATTTACGGGATGTTATGCATTATGTCCGTGCAGTTTCATCCATCATTGTGTAATTAAGGCTTTTAAACAGGATTTTTGCTGATGGGAGCTACTTAATAGTTCTGAATTTATTGCAATGAATGCTGATTGACCTAAGTGAGAATGAAAATTTTAAAATAGGCGAGCTATTTTCGTTTCAGAATCATGCTAGGCTATATATATATATTATATATATATATACCACTGCTGTATTATAGCAGTAATCACTGTAAACCTGTATGTTATTACTGTTTTTACACTTAAACGTCTTAGCTACTATAGAACTACAAAACCATTTCTCCTGTTATTCTCCTTCTCTATCCTGCTTTCAGAACAAGAACCACCTGAAGTAAAACAGTGCCAGCTCCTAAGTATGATTACATAACATTTTGTCAATGTAATCTATAAATTGCTCCTGCTGACTATATCCAGTTTTTTTTATGAAGACTTTAGATGACCAGCACCTGTGAAGAGATGACGCCAACCCTTGAGAGGACTTCAGATGAAGCAGACTCTAAATAAATATACAAAACTGATAAATTGCCCTTGCACTGTAATCAACATGATCACATCATGCTTTAATCTGTTCATTGTTTCTGATTACGTGACGTTACTTAACTGCATGATTTGTATAGCTTAATTTCAGAACATTTCTGTAATATGGACATTACAGTAAAACAGATACGCCTGTTAACAGAGCTCTT